>NC_061112.1:95811481-95861640 GCF_002878395.1 Capsicum annuum
AAAAAAAAAGCAGAACATTCCAATTTTCTTTCTTCTTCACAGGGCTCTCGGATATTCACTGATATATGCACCCATCATAGAATTCCCACGGCTGGACTCACAAAAATACACACAAGAAATATTCATGCACACACGCACAACTTCACGCTCTACAACACACGACATCTTACACAAACAATCGATAGAGAAAAAGATCGAGAGGGGTAAGAAATAGAGAAAAATAGTGCGAATCAGTAGGAAACGGGCAAAAATAGTAGAAGTTAGAGAGAGATTTGAGATCGAGAGTAAAAAAAATGAGGCTCCGGCGAGTTGTCTCACCGAAAGTTGACTGAGAACTGTCCCCTAGGTATTGTTATCACTGTTACGGCGGATTCAAAATCAGAAAACACCACCAGCTCCATTTCTAACCCACGTGCTATTAATTTCTATTTTTTTATCCAACTGCTCGTCAGAATCTCACCCGATCAGAATTGGTTATCCACCGCCAAAAAATACCCCCCCTCCCACCGCGAAGATCACTGCTTTGATTCAGTGGAGAAACCACCATCGAACAGTGAATTGCTCGTCCTTGGTTATTCTGTTTTTGGATTATCGAGTTGAGGTCGTTGTTGGGTTCAAGATTTGCGTGGTCCCGATCGTGGCTCCTTCTCTATGTATTGTTGAATTTCTGCAGAGAAAACTCGTGACTAAGCCCTCTATTTGAGGTCCAATTCTATCTTATTCTCATTTTGATTTCATCATATACGTGTGATCGATTGATATCGTCTCAATTTTCTTATTTTGGGTGTGATGTGAATGATTAATGTGGAATTATTTGGTTGTGGATTGTTGAAAAAGGTAATCATGAACTGTTATATTGCAACCTTGAATGAAATTTGGGGGAATTGATAATCGAATAAGTTAAACGTTGATTAGTTTTGATTCATTATTGGATATTGTTGAAATTGATAGTATCGTGCTTTAGATCGATAAATGGGTAGGTAAATACTAAGTTCGGGTAGGCAAATTGTAGAAATGGAAGATGGTGATTTGTTGAATGTGTGAATATTTGTTGAATGTTTCTTTCAAATTTACCGCACAAAATTGAGAAATGTATTCATTTTATCGGGGAATGCCCCGAGATCTTATGTACTTATTCACCGGGGAATGCCTCGACGTATCATGTTGGCGAAAATGATCGTGATGAAGGCCCGCGGAATCGGGTAAGGCATTGGAGCTTAGTCTAGATTTAGTTTAGACTAGGATTTATATTTTTCATATTTTTCTATTTTTGGACTGTATAATTGGACTGGACTTTACATTTTTGGATTATTTTGTTTTATTTATGGTTTGATTATTTTGCATGCTTTTGTGTGGTTGACACATTTCGTAACGCCAAAATAGTCGATACACTCTACCAAGCGACCGTGGTTGAACCACGGGATCGAGGGATGCCTAACACCTTCCCCTCGGTCAACAGAATTCCTTAGCCGGAGTTTCTGTTCGCAAACCAATTTAAAGAGTCAAATGGTTTTTGAAAAGGATCTTTTCAATGGTGACTTGGCACACCAGATTATGCCAAGTGGCGACTCTGAGTAAAAAATGTAAATAATCCTTTTTCGAAACAAATTTTTATTTCTTGTCACTTAAATAATAAAAACCCTTTTCGAACATAAAAATATAACCCAATCTTTTTTTGAGTACGTAAAAAGGGGTGTGACAGTACTTGAAATGTGAATTTTTCATTTTGAATTTATTTTAGTTTGGTAACTTGCGAAGTGAATTAGTGACTTGAAAATATTTAGATGTAGGTACTTGAAATGTGAACTTTTCATTTTGAATTTAGTTTAGTTAGGTAACTTGTGAAGTGACTTAGTGACTTGAAATGTTTAAGTGTAGTTACTTGAATTATGGATTAGTTACTTTTGTTTTGAATTTAGGCACTTGAAATGTGAACTTGCGTTTTGATTTTAGTAAAGTGTGGTCACTTGAGAAGTGAATTAGTGACGTCAAAATGTTTAAGTGTAGGTACTTGAAACATGAACTTTTTATTTTGAATTAAGTTTAGTTTGGTAACTTGTGAAGTGAATTAGTGACTTGAACTAATTACTTGAATGTGATTGATTGTGGAGATGGAACCTGATTATAGCTAGATATATCAACGAAATATTGATAATTGAATGGGTGAGGCTAAGAATGACTATGCGGAAGATGAGTTGTAGTTTTTAGTCTTTTGTATGTTTTATAGTTTGGATTGGAACCTCGATAAATGTTATAAATAATTTAATTTTTAATATTTGTATTCTTATGGTGGTTGGTTGATTGTATATTAAATGATTGGTGGGCTGTATTGTAAATAATTTGAGTTAATTTTTAATGTTTATAAATGATTGGTGGGCTGTATTGTAAACAATTTGATTTTTAATGTTTGCATTTTGGAAATTGTCAATATTTTTTTTTACAAAATTATCAAAAAAACCGATGACATGTGGTCATTTTTTCTGAAATTTTTAACAAAAACGCGACCACATGTGGTCGATTTTTAAAAATATTTTTAGAAAACTGACCACATGTGGTTGGTTTATTCTAATTAATTACAAAATATTTTATTAAATAAATTATTAAATAAAAAACCCTACCACAAGTGGTCGATTTTTTATTTAATTTAAATAATTAATTTAAAAATTTATAAGAAAACCGACCACATGTAGTCGGTTTTTTATAAATCAATTAATTGTCAGTTTTTTTATAGATTAAATAATTAATTAATTTAAAGAAAACCAACCACTTGTGGTCGGTTTTAATAAAATTAATTAATTTTAAAAGAAAACCAACCACTTGTGGTCGGTTTTATTAAAATTAATTAATTAATTTTTAAAAAAAATCGACCACTTATGGTCAATTTATTTTGAATTTTTTAATTTTTAAAATCATTTTTTTCTATTTTAATAAAATAATAATGATTATATATATATATATATATATATATATATATATATATATATATATATATATATATATAAACCAACCACACGTGATCAATTTTTAAAAAGCTATCACAATTTTACCGACCACACACTTTGATCGATTTTGTGGTAGGAAATTGAAAAAACCCGACCATTGATCGATTTTTTTGGTCGATCTTTCTCTTTTTTTTAGTAGTATCACATCAATGAATACGAAATTAAGAAGATATATATAAAATATAATTTCCTCAGTTTCAATTTATAAGACATTGTGTCCTCTAAATATAATATATTGTCAAACAATAAAGACAAAGACAAAAGTATATTTCGAAAAAATAATTTAATATAATTTAAATCCAATTTTAATGCGTAGATATGAGATATTAAAGCCTTAAACTTCAATTTCTAAAAAGCATTTCAATATCAAATTAATTCTTGTTTGGGTCTCAACTCCTTAATAATAGTATTTTAATTTATATATGAAATATTTAGCAACACAAAATTTAGAGCCTACTTGAATTGATTTATGTGTTTTTAAGCCACCTTCTAAACACTAAAAAGGTGTATATGGAAAGAAGTCCTACAATTTATTAAGTGAATAACTAAATGCGTATTCATAATAGTAGAAAAATACTCAAATATTTATTTTTTATCATGTAAAATTTTAAGAGTATACATAACAATGTGTGTGGTTAAAATATTCAAAAATTGAAATGACTCCTCTGACTTATTCATTACAAAAGTGTTAAAACATACTAATTAATTTTTAAGGTTAAAACTATTTTTTTTTTTTTGTTGTACGTGTTCATATGATGTAGGTATATATATAGTGCATAGATTTTAAATTTATGCATTAGTGCAAATAATTTCTTCCATTGTAAGGTTATTTAAGGAATATTTATAAGATAAACCTTTTTTAAAATATGTGATATTTGAAATTTTGAAAATAAATATATTAACCGCTACGACTAAAGGGATCAACTGGGCTGACACAAAATTGGATCGTCCAACCCGAAATAAATCTAATCCAACCTGCCATGTTATTAAGGGATTGAGTTGTTTTGGGTCCATTAGTATAATCGAAATCATTCGATTTAAAATTAAGGGATGATTTCATTTTTATTAAAAAAATGTAAATAGTTTAGATAAAATATAGCCAAAGTTTGATTTATTACTTAAAATGACCTTTATTGTTTAAAATGGTCGCTGGACTATATTCTTCTCCCCTTTCTTTTCAATGGTAATCTTAAAAAAGAAAATTGCTTTTTGTTGCTTTCTTTTTTTCGCTGCGTCTTTTTTATTTTTTCTTAGTAAACCTTTTTGCTTTTTTATTAATAAAACTTTTTGCGTACAATTTTGTTTCATGTATCAATATTATATAAATAATATATAAATATGTATATATATTGTACAAATATATATTGTACAAATAGTTATGCAGTGTATATGAAATGTACCAAAATATTTTTTTTTCCCTTATATTTTCCTCTAATTCCAACAATATTTAAACTTGTAGCTCTTAACTTTTTCTCTTTGGCGCTTCGCTTCATCTCTTCCCTCCAATTTCCTCTTCATCTTTCTTCTTTGTTTTCATTGAATCCATCATTACATCGGAGATTTTTTTAAAATTTTTATTGTAGAATTAAAAATTATAAATAATTTACTTTATTTATGGTGTTAACACCTTTAAGGACGCTTAAGTCATTTTAACAACAAAAAGTGCTTAACATCACTTGTTTACCAAACACATCAACAATTTTTTTCAGTTTCAGCACTTCTATCCAAACACTTATTTACTTAATTTATAGGCACTAATTTTAAGCTTTTAATCACTTAAGCTAAAAAGTTATTTTTTTTAATCCTATCCAAACGGGCTCATAATAAGAAATAGTACCAAAAGGTTGCTTTTGAAAAAAAAAGTGGATTATTTTTTGAGTAAAAATTTATCTCAATGGATATTATTTTTTCCTAAATTTAACCCTAAACTGATATAGTAACATCAGAAACAATGTCGAGTTACCGATTTGACCCGACCCGATCCGAACACATTGAGCCCGATTTTAATTTTTTTTTGAATGTTTTGGGCTTGTCAGGTGTAGTAGCTAGTAGTTCTCCATATATTTTCTTATAATTTTATCCACTCATCCAACTTTCTCTCCTAATTCCAATCCTCATATTGCTTTTTTGGTTAATCAGATTTGATTTATAGCATTGGGGAAGGGGGTTAAGAGTTCATACTCCTATCAACTGTAGGAACCAAAATAGGAATACTTTGGGCCACATCCCGCCATAATACGTTACTAATTAAATTTGTGACATTTCAACTAAAAAGTGTTCCAAAGCGATCAACTATTACACTTTCACTCACAAAAGGTTGCATCTATGATACTATTGTAGGAGCTTATGTCAATACTGACTTAGTCCTTTCCTTTGCCAACAGATCCACTACTGTATTTTGCTCTCTATAATTTGTGTGAGAGGGAGAGGGGGAGGGTTGCATCAAGTTCCACTATCAATTTTCTAAATTTGACAATAACATTGTAATACAAAGGCTGATCGTTAGCGAGCGTATTAATAATGGGAGCCGAGTCTATTCCAATAATTAGGGGTTTGATGTTATTGTTCTTGGCAATAATCTAGCCCTTTCTTAATGCTAGTAGTTTATCCATGGTGGTAGTGGTATGGGGTATGTACTGGTAGAAACTCAACAACGATTTCCTATTATGGTTCCTGAAGACTCGTCCTAATCCTCATTTGCCTAGATTTGCAAAAGCTGACCCATCTGTGTACAACTTAATGTGACTGGTTGTAGGTTGTTCCCACTTAATATTAATGGCGTTGTGGGAGGTTATGCACTTTGTTAATGCCCTTAGCCAGGAGGATATATTCAGAGGGAAGTACAATAATATTATTGATCGCGATGGAGTTCTTGTGTTTATTGAAATTATTGTCATTCCTGGTTAACCAAATTTCCCAGAGGCAGTAAGGAAATATAGCATCCCAGGTTAGCCAAGAGTTGAAAGGTTTCCCTTTCATGATCTTCCATAAGTTAGGTCAATTGCTAGGGTTGATGGAATTCCAAGGTTAGAGAGGTTTGTAGCTACTTCTAGCTACCAAAGTGGCCCATAATTAAGAGGTATTTCGACAATGAAGGAAGATATGACTGATATCTTCTTTATGTTGTTTACATATTTGGCATTAGAATAGGATATCAATGCCAATGCAATTGAGGCGGCTATTTATTGATAGTCTATTATGCATGAAAAGCCAGAGGATGGTTTTGACCTTGCTAGGGGTTAGGGCTTTCTAGACCAAGTTGAAGATTTTATCTTGGAGGGTGTTTTTCTCTGAGTTTATGAGGCAAGATTACATGTTTCCATTAGTGGATTTTCCATTGATAGTATGGTTCCAGATGTGCTTATCCTCTTCAATGCAATTATGAGGTTAAGGGAGGCTGAGGATGGTATCCTTGATGGATGGAGAAATCTCAATGGAGAGTCTGGAGAAGTTCCAACTACCATTAGTGTAGAGATCACTAATAGTAATGTTATGATCCAAATTCTTCAGAGGGTCATGGATAATGTTTCTGAGGCTATCAAGGTGGGGGATCTAAGTTTCTTCTAGGAATCTCACCTGTTTCCATTACCCACTCTCTATTTGATTCCTTTAGAATAGTCAGCTTATCCTATGCCGATATTTTTCCAAGTTCTAAAAGCATTTTTCCTATTAGAGGGGGGTATTTAGTAGGGGTGTAGAATTTGGACAGGAGGACCCGCCCCCAGCGGTTTTTGAAGTTCTTAAACAACCTTCATCCAAGGCTATCATGAAGAAAACTATTCTGAATCTCTCTTATGCTGGCCAAGACCACCCTGAGATTTAATAGTGGTTAGTATATCCAAGCCGAAGAGATGATTTTTTCTTTTTTTTTTAAGCACAACTTCCCCAAATAAAATTCCTCTGAATTTTATTGAAGTTATCATTGATTTTTCTAGGAATCTTAACATAATGTATGACATGAATAGGGATACTGCTTAGAGTAGATTTGGCATGAATAGTCCTCCTGTCATATTAAGAAACTTGTTTTTTCACCCAGTCGTCCAAGTGTTTATGTTATCAATGATGAATTGGAAGTCACTGTTCTTGGACTTTTTGCTGAAGATGGGGTATCCAAGGTATTTTCAAAGCTAGGGCCCATTTGGATGTTGAAAAGCTACGAGCACATGTTAGAGTTAGCAGTGGTGCAATTTTTGGAGAAAACTACCTTGGATTTGTTATGGTTGATTATTTAACAAGATATATGACTAAAGATCCTAAGGATGTTGACTATAGTATGGCAATTGGATGCATTAGCTCTGGATAGCAATGTGAGGTCATTAGTAAAGAAGAGGTGTAAAATTCTTGGCCCCTCAGTAGAGATGCTAATAGGGGTCCAGTGTTTGAATTTTGCTTCAGTATTAATCCCCTTAGAGTCTCTCCATATACAAGATGAAAGGTATGGTGACACGGGGTCCCTCTATATAATACTCCTAGAAGGATTAAAGTAGGAGGTTTTTCTTTCATTCACCAGGTAGCTATAAAGAAAGTAATAACACATGGTAAGGGTGTGGGAAAATATAAAGAAATATAGAGTGTCCTTAATAAAGGACCACCTTTAATTTTTCAAAGGTTTTTTTCCAAATCAATTTTAAGGATCATGTTAGGGAATTTACCTTTCATTTTTCCAAATCGAGTTATGTACTTCTGAATAATGCTGGAATGGTCAGAAACTCTCCTATTAGCCAAGAAAGTGGCTTGACTAGGCCCTATGATAGTTGGTAGGTAGGGTTTGATTCTCTTGACAATGATCTTTGTCACAATTCTATAATTTGTGTTTCATAGGCCTACGGATTTAAAATTTTTCAAAGTTTATGCATTTCTGCACTTAGGAATGGGACACAAAAAAATGACATTTTTGGCAGCAAATATGGAGCTTTTAGAAAAGGCCTCTTTATAGAAGGCAATTATTTTGGGTCTAATTATTGTCCAATATTTTCGGTAAATTAGGGGGTGAAGTCCATCTGGCCTAAGATCTTTTAGAGGTTTGAAGAATTTGAGGAAAAATAGGATTTTAGTATCTAAGGGAGCTGCTAGGTTGTCCTTATTTCCATTGAAGACATTGACAGGGTTAGTAGGCACAAAGTGGTTATTGGGGCAGTAGCTTTTCCCTGTGGCGTATAGTCTAGAAAAGTGATCTATGACATGGAAGCTAATGTTCTCTTCCCCAACAAAAGTTTTGCCTACCTAATACTGCAACTTACTAATCTTATCCCTCCGTCTTCTGTTAGTGTAGAAGCATAGAAGATGGAGGTATTAACATCCCCATTAGTGAGCCCAGTGATCCTAGACTTGGTTTTCCAAAAATCCTCTCCACATTTAAGAATTTTCTCATACTCATAAAAAAGACCATTTTCTAGATTTGGGAGAAAAAGGCTTGTATGATAATTTCTAGATTTCTTAATACTATCCAGTCTAGCCATGATGGTTCTCTTTTTTGGAAAAGGTTTCCAAACTTAGAGGCTTGAATTTGGAAATTCTTGATAGCTTTCTGGAGAGTATTGGGTTGAGTGAAATAGTTCTCCACTAGGATGTTAAAGGAAAGGTGATTGCACCACATGGACTCAAATCTGAAGGATTTGTTATTTGAGCCTTGGATTTTTTTTTTGAAATGGACAACAAGCAAGGTACAATGGTTAGATTTTTTCCTGGGAAGGTGTGTGACAACGAACTCTAGAAAATGATTTATCCAGGAGTCATTAGTGACTCACCTATCCAGCCTTTCCAGGAAAAGATCGATTCTATTTTTGTGCCTTTTATTGGTCCAAGTGTACTTGCATCCTCTAAAACCTAGGTCCACTATGTTACAAAAATTCAAGCAGTCCCAAAGTATACTAACTCTACTATTATTAATGGGTACCCATCCTAATTTTTTATTGGCTCTAATAAATTTTTTGAAGTCCTCACCTATCAACCAATCTCCTTTATAGATGATTGACATATGGCAGGACTCATCCCATAGCTCAGTGCACATGTTTAAGTCAGGACTAGCATAAATAGCGAAGAACAACCAAGAATTGGGATCAAAATTTACCTTAACAACAGTATGAATGCCTTGGGGGTACACACAGAAATTCTAGAGCTTGACAACATCCTCTTTTCATATTATAACTATTCCACCCATGTGACCAGTGGCACTTGACTCCAGATGGGAATCAAAGTAGAGCAACTCAGTGAGATTTTTGTGATCGACCATTTTAGTTTCAAGTAGAGCTATCATGGCAGGGTTGTGGGTTTTTACAAGAGCCTCATACTGACGCCTAAATTAGCACTATTTTCCTCTCTTATATTCCAAATGATAAGGTTCATAAGATCAGATGGGAGGGGGGTGGACTGAGTAGTGGCCTTTTTTTTTCTTCTAGAAAGGTTTTTCTTGATCCAAATATGTGCTCAGTGATACTATCGCATTGGTCTAATTCGTTATATTCCTCAGTCTTAGTTTAGAAGATTTTATCTCCTTCAAATAAAGTACTATAGTAGCTGTGTTGTAGGGCTCTTTGTACTCTTTCTGAAAGGTTTTTCCAAGATAAAGAAGTCTATTTTCTGGTCCCCAAAGGTTTCTAGGAAGTGTTCCATCTTTCATTTGTAGTTCCTCTAACATTATAAGTTTTAGTTTTCCTTGACCTTCTACCTCGTTGGCTACCCCTGAGGTTTGCACTGGGTTGGGGTTGTTATGAGCTATCCATGGCATAAAGTTTAAGGTTTCCATCTAGGAAATAAGAGGAGTTGGGGTAAAAAGTAAGGCTCTTGAGCATGTGACTCCTTAAAGAGTTGAGTTTATTTGAGTTTATCATGTTTAGAGTTTCTAGTATTTCAGCTTGACGCATTGTCTGGGCCCAAAGTTGGTACCCCAACTCCTTGGCTACTTGGTCTACACCCTCCTTTACTATTTTTCCCATCCATTGTTGAATTTTGTATCGCTAGTACTATTGGTTAGTCCCCCATTATGATGTAATAGAAGATCGATTTTCCCCTCAAAACTAGTTCTGCCTAAGATGTCGGAGCCTTATTTGAAGAGTGTGGTGCTGACACAAAGATAAGTGGATCCTTCAATGGTGATGGGATTAAAAAAAATGGGTTTTCCATTTTGGGAAGTAATGGTAGATGTCGGATATGAAATAGGAATAGGGTATCTGACATTTGATTAAAGCTAAAAGAGGGGATGAGTTAATTGACATGACTGCTTTAGTCATGTCAACAATCTCAGGGTGATAATTATTCCTAATAGCAACGTGGTTAATCTCTCCGGGATACACCGAGGCGGAGATCTCTATTGGATTCTCCATAGTGTGGGTGGGGGTTAGGCCCCCTTGGGGCCTTTGATATTAAATGACGAGGGAGGTCTGTACTAAGGGAATAGTTAGGGTGGTTGGCTGATTTACTTTTTGCCCTATCAAATTAGTGGGACTTGACTTTTATGTTGTAGCTTTGGCCAGTTGCTTTATTGACAAATGGGTCTGTGGGACCTTCTTTAGCTTTTCTTTTTTCTTTTTGATGTAAATTTTTTTGACTTGTTAGTTTTTATCAAAGAATTGTTATTATGATCCTGAGGGAGGATAAGAAATTGGGGTGAATGGGTTTTGATCGAGGAACTTAACTGAGATTGCATCATACCTTTTTACCTGTGTTTGTTCCTTATGCTATGTGGACTTGTTTCTTTTTTAGGATAGGGGGTGCCTGGTGTTCTGCCTTCGATTTGGAAAAGAAACAATTTTCCAATCTTCCATCCTCTTTGTTTTTTATGTGATTTTCGATAGGTATTTCGGTCTATTTTGTGGGTGTAGTAGATGAGAAATCACAATTCCATAGAATATGCCTAAGTTGTCCTAATTCAATGCATAGGATGGCCTCTTCTTCATATACCACCTTTTATTTTTAGCTGTCGTGATTACTTGAGTTTTAACAGGGGTTTCAGGTGGTACTTGGATGCAAATTCTGGCATAATGTCCTCGAAGTGTTGATTACATACATATGTCAATCTTTAGTAGTTCTTCAAGTTTGGTACCAACCCATTCCAGGATTTTTTTATTGTAGAATTCCGTTAGGAGTTGTGGGAGTCTAATCTAAATGGTTGTGCAAGTTTGTGTGGCTTCCTCTGACATAAAATTTAGCTCTCATTGCCTAACTAGTAGAAATCTACCAAGGACCCCTGTGTAGTGTCTTTGTCATATTTTTTGACTTGTCGAAGTTTTCTATGTAGTAGTCACATCTAAGATAGATCATTGTAAGTGGATCTGTTAGTTTCCATAGTTTCACTAGCTTTGTTTTTAGGTAATTATGCATTATACGTTTGCTAAGTAATTTAACAATTACCATAAATTACCATGGTTGATAAATTCTCTATTTGTCTTCATTTGTCAGTTGGATAGCCTCTTCTGCGCCTGAGAGATTGACGACTTCTTTCCTATTCTTGTGACTGTTGCTCACGTTTATCGAGATTCTTTTAGTTAGGATCATTGCTTTAAACCTGTCCCTTGGTGTCTCTGAAGTGGGATTATCTTCCATGATGGTTGATAGCGCCCAAGCGCACACGCAAGTGTATGTGATCTTATCAAGTAGTAAAGTGGCTTTAAGGAAGCCCAAGTATCGATCTCTCAGGGAATTACGTTTGCTGACTATCCTATTCTAGTTTAGTAAATTGAGAAGAGTAACAAATAAAGTTTTATAATTTTAGACTACAAAGAAACTAAAATAATGCAGAAAAGTAATGGCTTAGGACAATCAATGAGTAGAATCCCAAGGTTAAGGCTTACGAACAATCCTACTACGTTATTGAAGTTCATTTGTAAATTGCTTATCTTGGTTGTTGATTCGTAAGGTTAATTGCATGATTATGGTCTCCTAACCTCTAATACTTTACCTAAGTTGAACCTTACAACTACATCGTTGAGCGGGAATGTAATAATCCAATTAGGTTATTTAACCTATCATCCTATGGGTGAATCAAGTAAGGCTTCTAAGTACATCCCTGTCCTTGATGCTAATTTGAATTTCTTATTTTATAAAGAAATAAGAACCATACTTTGTCTATTCCCACGTTCTATCTCCCTACTGCCACTCCCGAGATCATAAGGTCGATAATACATGTATTCTAAGGGTGATCAATCCTCAGAATAATCAAAATAAGAATAAACAAAAAACCATAATGATAAGCAATTAAACAAAACTAATTCAAAAATAAAGTAGGCATGCTCTTGGCCTTAACCCCGGAAATGGAGTTTTAGCCTTTAATGGAAATATTCACCATCCAATCTCTTGGATTGATGATACAAATCATAAAGAAACTAAATTAAAGAATGATAAAACCTAAAGAGAAGTTGTGGTAGCCTCAAATGCTCCAAGATGTCCCAAAAGTATGTAAAAAAATGTGATATAACATGTTTTTATAGTATAGGAGAAATCCAAGTCCGTTTGGACAATAAACTGTCAGTTATTGAGTCCGGGAGTGGAGAGGGCGCTGCCCTGTCTATAGCCTCGCTCCAGGTAAGGCTGCGCTCTAGATTGAGCACCGCTCCAGGAAAGGCGTCGCCTCCATATAAAATTGGTTCACTGTTTTGGTTCCTTCTAAACCATTTGAAGTGCTGCACACACCAAAAAACCTTCCCACGCGCCCTCACTCTCCCTGGACATTCAGATGTCTAAATTGGTGTCAAGTTGCGTATTGTGCTTCCATTATCCATTCCAAGACTTTTTGAGTTGTTTCCACTTGATTTGAAGCTTGTATATCCTTAATATATCATCATAATACATTCAAAAATCATCCTATAGTATTAAACACAACAATTTAAAGTTCAAAACAACACAACATCCAACACGTTGAACTAGAAACACGAGCTAAGCATAAGCTTCATTTACTTTGATCTTTAGCTCATTGTTTTGACTCTTGTTTTGATCCAATTGACCCTTTAACATTATAATCAAGTTGTTTCACATATAAATACATAATAAAAACCTCAAGAACTCATTAAACACATTATAACCCAACACGATAGACTAGACAAATACCTCACTCAAGCTAGTCACACTAGTTTTCTCGGTTGAACTCTAAATGATCAATTTAAATCAAAACATGTTTGAAAACACCATTAAACATTGTAAACACATACATGAACACTTAGATACTTATTCATATCATTATAAACACATTAAGCACATGAATTATCCTTAAAAAAGGTGAAAAAGGCTAAAATAGCAAGGCTAGAATGCATAAATACACTCAGTACCACCACCCCACACTTAAAGCCTTGTTCGTCCTCGAACAATTCTTAACTATAAGCATCATGAGTGAAAGAGACTCCACACTTTTACTACATTCAAGAAACTCAAGCTAGTACTATAATGACTACATGGAATTCAAGTTTACAACTCTAAACATGTTATACACAATTGAAAGCTCAAGAATCCTACACCAAAACATCCTAGCCTCAAGAATTGACTTAATACATGGCAAACTCATGCATATTTATCAATACAAGACATCATATAAATCACCCACATTCATCAAACGTGTGCCCTTACAATAAGATAGTTACCCATAAATACTCACAATAATGCAATTATCATAATGGGTATACAAATCAAGTTACGCTCACTCTCACAAAGAATTCAAAAATACTCCACTAATATTAGAATGCCAAG
This sequence comes from Capsicum annuum, assembly GCF_002878395.1. Classification (NCBI taxonomy): domain Eukaryota; kingdom Viridiplantae; phylum Streptophyta; class Magnoliopsida; order Solanales; family Solanaceae; genus Capsicum; species Capsicum annuum. The sequence goes on from NC_061112.1 coordinate 95,825,158, forward strand.
TATAAGATCAAATAGGTATTTTTTGGGTTGTAATGTAGGCTAAGGGATGGGTAGAAACTATTTGGAAATAGTGACTAACCTCTCTAGGAACTTTAATACACTACATTATACATTAGAACCAATCTACAACAACCAATTTGTACCATTTTTGTCTATCTCATTCTTTTATTTTGCCCTATCTCTTTTAAGCATTTTTACAAACACATGGTGGGTGTATTGTCTATTCCTTCAAGATTCAATTGTTTTCATTTTTTTTACAATCATGGGAATATTTCTAACACCATTTATATCACTCCCAACCACCACACATCAAATATGAACACTAATAACTATTACCTTGGGGCATCAATTTCGCCATTTTCTTCTTTAATTTCTTAAACTCCTTACTAATTTAATATTTTTCATTAAAGCACTTAGGAGCTTTTTGGATCAAATAATGGTCTATCAAATAAGAGATTAGGCTACATATAAGGCTACCAAAGAAAATAAGCTAAAGGCTCAATGGGGTTTAACTAGGATAATGCACAAAGGGTAGGATAAATAGAAGGTATAAAACAAGGCTATCAAAGAAATGCCTAAATCATCTCCTAAACCCACACTCTTTATTTTGTTTTGAACACACCCTGGGCAAGTTATAGACATCACATGCAACAAGGAATACACAAGAACCTTACACGCACATGGAATAGGCTCAACGCAATAGGATCATCATAGACTCCCAACCAAACAATAACATGAATTCAAATTTAAGCCAACAAGTAAAAGAGTCTTAATCATGAGCCTAAGAGTCTCAAAAGTATAATTCCCTCAATCAATATACTTTTACCAAGCAAAACACTTGCACCATGCAATAAAAAATAGCCAACTTAAATATCTCATTTATTCCTAACCTAAAAACTTTTAAATTGAGCCAAAAATTAGGAATTTCCCCACTTCACACTTAAAAATCTACTTTGTCCCCAAAATAAACTTTAAAGTAAGAGATAGAAATACTCTCTGAGGCCTCTAGGCCTAGCTAGTAGAATCTTTACACATAAAGGGGGTTTGTGGGACCCCACACTTAATCTTCGCCATGCTTCAAGCTCAAGTTTTCTATACTCAGACTTCCCATCAACTTGTGACTCAACCAAAAACAAAAGCTATGTGATATAAAAAACTAAAAATAAAACATACCTTAGCTTGGGTTGCCTCCCAAGAAACGCCTAATTTAGTGTTGCGTCATGAACCAATTAACTTTTTCCTCCACCTAGAGGATATGAATTTCACCCGCAACTTCCCATTCATTTTTTCCTCGATCATAGGGTGGTGGTACAAAGATTAATGAACCGAGTAGTGGTATATGCATGGTAAACCACTCGACCTTAAAGTGAGGTGTGTTTTTATATTGCTTAACCGGTGCACAATCAAGAATATAGGATTCTTGTTCTTCATCTTCACACTCTTCTACTATTTTAAATAATTCCACAGACAAGACATCATCTAAACATAATATAGAAAAGATGGCAACTGAATGACTGTGATTCTTATGGTGGTGGTGGTATCTCCTTAACCTGTTCAACAATTTCAGTTTTAAGTACTCAAAATTCCTCAAATTGTCAGCAACTTTGTCTGCATCTAGTTGGAGAGTCAACTATGCATGTACCTCCGTAGTTGTCTTTTAAGAATTACCCACACATATCTGTAGAGTGATACAGACTGTAACATACCACACACCAACTTATGGGTTCCTCCATAGATTAAAATAAACAGGTCCCCTCCAAATGCTTGGATCAAAATCTAGACAAGAAGTCTCATGGTGGGGTCCTCCACAATAATGACAAGAATCATCATCCCTCAAAAACCATTTATCCAAGACGAACATCTCAAGAAAAATGTGATAAAAAAAGAAATAAAAAGAAACTAAACAAAAACTATTTAAAACTTAATATAGAAAAACTAAAAATAAGATAGTTGCCTAGTTACAAGTACCCGACAACAATGCCAAAAACTTAACAGCGCCCAAGTGCACACGCAAGTATACATGGTCTTATCAAGTAGTAAAGTGGCTTCAAGAAAGTTCAAGTATCGATCTCTTAGGGACTTGCGTTCGCCGACTATCCAATTCTAGTTTAACAAATTGAGAAGGGTAACAAATAAAGTTTTAGAATTGTAAACTAAAAAGAAACTAAACTAAAGAAGAAAAGTAATGAATTAGGAAAATCAATAGGTAGAAGCCCAGGGTTAAAGCTTACGAACAAACCAACTACGTTATTGAACTTTATTCGGTAAATTGCTTATCTTGGTTGTTGATTCGTAGGGTTAAGTGCATGATTATGGTCTCCCAACCTCTAATCCTTTAACTAAGTTGAACCTTACAACTAGATCATTGAGCGGGGATGTAATAATCCAATTAGATTATTTAAGCTATCATCCTACGGGTGAATCAAGTAAGGCTTCTAAGTACATCTATGTCCCAGATGCTAAGTAAAATTCCTTATGTTATAAAGAAATAAGAACCATACTTCATCTATTCCCACGTTCTATCTCCCTATTCCCTCTCCCGAGATCACAAGGTCGACAATACATGTATTCAAAGGGTGATCAATCCTCAAAATAATTAAATCAAGAATAAACAAACATCCATAATGATAAGCAATTAAATGAAATTAATTCAAAATAAAAGTAGTAATGATCTTGGCCTTAACCCCAAAAAAAAGAGTTTTAGCCTTTAATAGAAATAGTCATCCTCCAATCCCTTGGATTGATGATACAAACCAAAAAAAAACTAAATTAAAGAATGATAAAACCTAAAAAGAAGTTGTGGTAGACTCCAATGCACAAAGATATCCCAAAAGTATGTAAAAGTGTGATATAACATGTATTTATTATATAGGAGAAAGTCAAGTCCGTGTTGGACAAGAAAGCTGTCAGTTCTTGAGCCCGAAAGTGGAGAGGGCGCCGCCCTGGCTATAGCCCCGCTCCAGGTAAGGCTGCGCCCTAGGTTGAGCGCTGCTCTAGGCAAAGCGTCACCTCCATATCCCCTAGGTTCACTGTTTTGGTACCTTCTAAACCGTTTGAAGTGCTGCACGCGCCCTCATTCTCCCTGGATTCCAGGTGTCCAAATTGGTGTTAAGTTACGTATTGTGCTTCCGTGATCCATTACAAGACCTTTTGAATTGTTTTTACTTGATTTGAAGCTTGTATATCTTTCATATATCATCATAATACATTCACCAAGCATCCTATAGCATTAAACACAATAATTTAAAGCTCAAAACAACACAACATCCAACACGACGAACTAAAAATATGAGCTAAGCATAGGCTTCATTCACTTTGATTTTTTGCTCATTGTTTTGAATTTTGTTTTGATCCAATTGACCCTTGAACATTATAATCAAGTTGTTTCATGTAACGACCTAAAAATTTGATGAAATATGTAAAATTTATGATTTTATATTATTTGACTATTTTACCCCTCCCCGTAGTTGTATTACGATATTTTCAGGGTATAGGTGTGACTGGCATGATTTTTGATGTATTTTGGTATCATTTATGCAATATTGTAGTTTTTTATGGCTTCGAGAGCCTTATTTTGGACTGATGTGGATATATTTTAATTCATACGATGGATGACCAAACAGACTGTACCAGTAGCTCCAGAATATCGATTTTAGTCTAGAGAGATCTTTGGTTCGGGTCTCGATGCATCCGAGCTCATTTCAACCTATTGATTGAAAAGTTGGAAAATTAGAAATATGGGTATGGGACCCACATTTAATCAAAAAGACCTCGGATGGAAAATATGACTTTCCCAGCAGATCTAGAATATCGATTTTAGGGTGTTACCATATTTGGTATGATTTTACGACTTTTAAATCTCATTTTGATCCTCAATTTGGAAAATTGTGATTTCACATTTCGGAGGTCAATTTTGTGAAAATAATTTTTTTTGAAAATATGATATTTCCATCGCATCCGAAATGTCGAATTTATTGTGGTTACATAGTTCATTTGTATAAATTAAACTCCTAACGAATCCCGGGCACCCCGTTGAAGTCTGGATTGAGTTTTTAAAAAAATAGCTTTTTAGACAGCAGTGCAGATCTTCACTGATAAATAATCTTTTCTTGACCTATTTTGCTCATTTTTTCATCTTGCCTCTTGGGAGTTTGATACAAGTTAGAGGAATGAGCTAAGCTGGCACTTTGAGGAAGCAAGTTGTTGAAGAATTAGTTAGACAGTTATAGTTTAAATTTCTGTTATAACTGTAGCTTAGGTAGTGTAGTTCCACATACATTGATGTTATTAGTTCACTCCAACTATAAAAACTCAGATGAAAGACAAAGTAATCATTCATGAATAATACCTCAAGTTTCTCTCTTCTGTATTTTCTCTATAATTTCTTTTAGCTACATTCTTGGATTAATCCTTGATTTAGCTATCATCTTCTTCGAGCTTAACTCCTATATTAATGATTTCCAATCACGAATCCCTTTAATTGCATCAATTGGTATCAAAGCAGTTCGATTCTTGGCATGATTATGACTTGGAACAAGAATCAAGAAGGATCAACAACAGAAATGGATGACAAGCTTTCACAAATTCAAGACCAATTGTAGAAAATCTTGGAGGTTATGACGAGCATGACGGATAGGACTACATCGACAAATAAAGAGTTGAGGGAAATGAAATAAGCACTGGGCAACATGATGCAGCAAGAAAAAGAAGTAGAACTTGGTAGGGCTAAAGCTTCTGTTGCTGGAAACTATTCTAGAGATCAAGCACACTTTAATACAACTACGGAAAGTCAAACTAATGGTGGTAAATTTCTCTCCCGATGTTCTAAATTGGATTTCCCTAAGTTTTTTTATCAAGATCTAAGAACAGGGTTGTATAAGGTTGATAAACTACCCACTGGTGAAGTAGGGATGTCTTTTGACAATTTGGGTTCTCTTTTTCTTGTCAATCAAGGGGAATGTAAAGCAACAGAGAAAGTAGATATTTCACAAGAGAAAACATGCCCTATTCCTCAGATATTGTTGGAGCCCAGACCCAGAAAGTACGACAAAGTGGAACCTCTTATGATGATAGATGGCTCACAGGGTACTCCTATAGGCGAAGATAAATTAGTGGGTGTGGAGGAAGAGACTGCTAACGTAGAGATTAGGATGAACACTAAACATTATGATCCTTTTGACAGAGGAAAAGAGTGCACAAGTGATTCTATTCTGATTGATATAGACTATAGAACTGAATTGAAGAACTACATGCATAGCTTTAGTATGAAGATAATAAAGATTGTGATTGCATTTCCTAGTGAGATAATTGACGAAATGGATAACAATTATGCTATTGAGGAGGACAAGGAAGGGATTGGTGAACCATGGAGAGAAGTTGATGAAGAGGGAAAAAGAATCAATTTATTGATTTCTCTCTTTCTTCCACTATCAGTTTAATCACTGAATTGGATGTTGTAACTGGATTACAACTTACCTATGATGGCAAGCTGGAAGTCATAGATTTTTTGAATTTTATAGAGAATGGTGGTCGTGTTGCACCTACATTGGAAAAAGTTGAAATCAATTTTTACATATGGAAAAAGTTTTTTTGATGGTAAGTTCTTCAGGGAAGAATCTTTTCCTAGGTGAAAATCTGTACTTAAATAGATCCCATGAAGGTCACCAGGACAAAGATAATATCATGTGCAGCCAAATAGCAGCCTACAAAAATGAGCTACCAGTCATTAACATTGTTGTTTGGCATGATAGGAAAATATGGAGAACTTCTGGGTACACTCAAAGTTTTAAGATACTGGGAGCTATAGCATCCTGGAAAAGCTTTATGGCTGCTTACCTTATAGATTTGGATAGTAAGGGTTCTCATGCCGTTACATTAAGACATTATGAGCAACTAACTGATTATTATGTGGCTTCTAGACAATGGTCTACACTTCCTCTTGGGGCTTCGTACAAAATAATTCAGCCAGTTGATTAGAGTATTCCGTGGAGCCTTCTTCTTGCCATGCTTGCTCTTGCTAATTTTGAGATGTTAGAAAATGGTGGACGGAATATTGTGGCTTCACTAAAAGAGAAACAATGTAGTTACCATGTTGATTATAAGAGTAAATTAGGGAAGCTGAAGCATAGTCTAAAATTCATGAACAAGTTGTGCAATACTATTAATATGGAGAGGCATCGACTCAGTTGTATTTTAAGGCTAATCGTTGCACCTTCAGTTCTTAGTATTTTCTCTTTTACATGGTTCATTATACATGGCCTTGGAGGGGAGATGCAACAATAATTACTAATGGTGATGAAGATTTATAGCCTGCCAGATAGGTTAACTTTTGCAATTTGTAGTGAAATTGATACAATCAAAACTACTTTTATTAGTAGGATGATGAAAAGAAGATATGGCATCAAGGATGTGTTTCTACCTTGTGAATTGCTTCGGGATATACTGACGGAAAGGGAATACTTGCATTGTAGTGGAAGATTAACATATTTTAAAGGTGCTATTTTATGCCAAATTTTGGAGGAATTTCTAAAGGATAGTAACCTCTTCTGCGGTAAGGCAGGTGACAAGGCATCAGGAAAACAGGGTAGATATATGAGGAGGAGATTCGGTGTAGTCACTTTATTGGCCCCTAAGACTGCTGACAGAAAGTTCATTAAAGGATATTGCCCTATGTTGGTTTTGTCCTTGTAGTATGACTTTGTTAAGCAGGAATTTTGGAAGCATAATTGCCCCATGGCTGAGGATATCCTTGATAGAAGAATGGTCAAAAGAGGTAATGGGCTGTGTGTCAGGTCCTTATCAAATGGACTGGCATAGATGATGTACAAGGCTACAAACTGCTTGGGATTTATTGTCTAAAGTGCAACATGTTTCCATATTTTCCATTCTTGAGGTCAAGAATGCTCTTTATGGAAGGGTATTGATACAAGTTGGAGGAATGAGCTAATCTGGCACTTTTAGAAAGCAAGTTATTGAAGAATTAGTTAGACAGTTATAGTTTAAATTTTTGTTATAACTGTAGCTTAGGTATTAACACTATAGTAGTTCCGTTTCTCTATTAATACATTGATGTTAGCAGTTCACTTCAACTATAAAAGCTCAGATGAAAGACACAGTAATCATTCATGAATAATACCTCAGGTTTCTCTCATCTATATTTTCTCTATAATTTCTTTTAGCTACATTCTCGGATTAATCCTTGATTTAGCTATCATCTTCTTCGAGCTTAGCTCCTATATTAACGATTTCCAGTCACGAATCCCTATAAGTGCATCAGAGTTAAACCCTAAATAGTGTGGGAGCTTAAAAGTAATGTTTGTGGCAGCTTAAGAAGCTAGATTAACACCTTTTTCTTTGTTTTATTACAGATTAAAGATAAGAATTCACCCCTTTTCTTAGTAATTTCTTGATTAATTCCTCAAAACCCCAAAAATCTTAGGGCATGATTTTAAACCCAAATTTCACTCCTTTTTACTTAATAATACTTTTATCTTATAATTACTAGCTTTTCATCAATTTAACCTTCAAAACAACTCTGATTCTTGATTTTAACCCGGATTTCAAAGATTTTAACCTGTAAAGCTCAAAAATGATTTTTCTTCAATTTGAACCTTATTTTTTACTCGATATAACTTGGATTTTCAGCTGTAGATTGCTAAAAATATGGAGAACATATTTTTGAAGTAAAGTTTCGATTTTGCCCTACTTTTTCGAAAATCCATTTTGGGGGTTCGTTTTGACCTCAAACCAAAGTAGTCAATATGGATGTCATTGGTTTTATTTTGATGCATAGATTTCATATTTGATATTTTTAGTAAAGTTTGGAATTATTCGTGAGAAGTAAGGTCACGAGTTCAAGTGTAGCAAACTGGTTTCAGCTTTCGAGATAGGTTATGACTTAACTCTTCAGACTGGGCTAGGTAGTAAATGATGGTACAAAATATATTTTAAGGTTGGGAACTAATGATAAAAAATATCTATCTATGTTATGTGCTCGTGTGGGGGCCTATATGTGATGTAATTATCAAAATTGAGATATTATGTGATATATTGATCGTGTGGGGTCCTATGTGATATTGATAGCCTTGAATACGTGTGAATAGTTGTATTATGATGTTTAATGTGGTACCATTAGTGTATTGTGATTATTTTTATACTTTATTGGCATATGAGACATGTGGAAATTCATGAATGAGACAAAAATAATAAGTGGATATTGGCTCACGTGGTTGTAGGAATGTATCATTGTGGTTGGGTGTGAAAATATATCATGTGGTTGATTATGGAAATACTCATTGTGATTGGTTGTGAGCATTACATCTTCATATCATACTCATTCATGAAGCATTGGTACCACCGCGGCAATATCTGAGAAACACTGGCAACACCTTTTAAAAAAAATATTGTAAACCTTATAAAACCCTATTTGAGGGATATTCCAAAAAAGATATATGAGATATGTGGATTGTATATGGGTTGACAAACCCCCCATGGGTCCTACGTCGGGAAGCTTTAACTTTGTAGGTGTATACGTGGATTGTGCGATGATCCCAGAGGTTGTGCGACGACCTCATACATCATCATCATCATCATATACATTTCACATACTTTATTATGTTTATGTTCTATTGTATTGCCTTATTGACTTGTCATTTATGTATTTATCTTACCTTTATGTACTTGTATTTGATGATCTTGTATCTATATGTTCTCTCTTGTTCTATTTATATGTGACATAATGTATACTCGTGTTCTATACCTTGGTGTGTTTTTGTAATAAATGAGAGATATATTAGAATTGTTGGTCCAAGCGGTGTGGGCTACCGTTGTGGGATATTTTCTGATTGTAGGTGACGTGCCCTTAGTGTATATTTTGTATGCTTTATTTACCACATTTCTTGGCCAGCCTATGATACCTACTGAGTACAAGTGGACCGTACTCATGCCTACTGTGCCCTTTTGGTGCAGGTCCTAGCTCGAGTACGCCTCAACATACTTGATTCGAGCGATTGTTAGAGCTTTCAAGGTAGCGGTTGGATATTCATCCATCCAAAGTTCACCTCTATCTTTCTATACTAGTTCTTTTTTTATTAGTATTAGGAGACAGTTATTATTCCTTTGTGGTACTTGGATTGTATTAGTAGTTCTTACACTATTGACACCTGGTTTTGGGAATAATTGGTAGTTTGGATAAGTTCTTTCTGCATTGTTATGATTATTTATATAGTTTGGCTTCATTTTAGAAGCCTTACCTTGGGATATTTCTATCTTTTTCTCATTTCATATTAGTTTGGGTGATAGGTTTATTTGTCAAGGTATGCCGCAACAAATGTCATCATGACCCTAGTTTTTAGGTCAGAAATAATTGGTATCAGAGCATCCGAGTTTCATTGGTCTCAACGGTGTAAGAACGGAATGTCTAATAGAGTCACATGGATCGGTACGTAGACGTTTGTATCTATCTTCGAGAGGCTATAGGATATCTTTAGGAAACTTTCCTCATTTTATTCCTTATTATGCAAATTCTTTCATATCGTATGTTTTGAGTTGTGTTTCACTCTATCTGCGTGAATAGAGTTGCTTATGCTGCTATCAGTTGAGAGATACTGTGAGAAATTAGTGAATATGATTTGTTGGTTGTTGGCTTGTTGATGCTCCTTTGTTGTTATGGGATCGGTTTGTTGATGCCTTATTAGAGAGATTTGTACCTTTCAGCTTGAGAGATCTTATGTGGGATGAGTTTGATCAGTTGGAACAGTGCTTTATGACAATTTCTGAGTATGAGGCACGCTTTCATACCCTATCCAGATATTTCTAAGATAGCATTTCCATTGAGTTTAAGAAGATTTGGAAGTTTGTGAAGGGTTTGGATGACTCCCTTCAGTTGGATATGTCTCAGATGTTTATGTTTGGAGCTTATTTTCAGAGTATTATGGATCATGCTAAGATGACAGAAGGTATTCTTAGTGCATCTCATGGAGGTACCAAGAAGGCGCGACATTTTGGTGAGTTCAAGAGTCAGACGTCTCGAGGCAGAAATTTTAAAGGTTCTCGTGGATACCATGGTAGGCCAGTACAGGCGATATTATAGAGTTTAGGTGGTGGACCTTCTAGTCCAGCAGTTCAGGGTGGCCATTCAGGCCTAGTTGTACCTTCTCCTATTGAGACTAGTCATAGAGGTTGTTATGTATGTGATGAGATTGGCCATGTGGCCAGGGACTATCCCTTCTAGGTGATTCGAGCTACTCCTATTTCTATGTGAGGGGTAGAGGTGCTACCAGAGGTGCGAGGGGTAGAGGTAGTGGATCTCGTGGGGGTGTCTGTGGGTCCACTCAGGCAGTTGGTAGTTATGGGGCTACCCAGGCAGTTGGTGGTCGTGGTTAGTGTTTGTTATACCAGTCAGACCTGAGGCAGAGGCTTCTGATGCTATGATTACAAGTATTGTCCCTATTTTTCAGACCTACATCTGTATTATTTGATTCTAGATCAACATTCTTCTATGTGTCTATATATTTTGCTTCGAGTTTTGATTCTGTTGGTGAGCCTCTTTCCATACCTATTTATGTATCCACCCCGATAAGTGATTCTTTAGTGGTGGATCAGGCTCATTGATGTTGTGTTGTGACTTTTTCCGGGTGTGAGACTTTGATAGACTTGTTTGTGTTAGATATGATCGATTTTGATGTTATTTTAAGTATGGATTGGTTGTCTCCTTATTATTCTGTCTTAGATTGTTTTGCCAAGACTGTGACTTTAGCTTTGCCGGGTGTGCCAAGAAAAGCTTGGAAGGGTGCACTTCATTCGGGTCCTAAGAGGGTTATATCTTATGTCTAGGCTCGTAAATTGGTTGAGAGAGGATGTTTATCTTACTTGGCCCATATTTGTGACACCAGTGTTGTTTCACCTCCTTTCTTAGGTTCTGTCGATGTTGTCCATGAGTTTATAGATGTGTTCCCTACGGAGTTGTCTAGTATACCTTCAGATAGATATATTGATTTTGTCATTGATGTTGTGTCGGGCACTATGCCCCTTTCTATCCCTCCTTATAGGATGGCCTTAGTAGAGTTGAAGGAACTGAAGGATCATTTACAGGAGTTGTTCGATAAGGGATTTATCTGACCTAATATTTTACCTTGGTGTTCACCTATCTTGTTTGTGAAGAAAAATGATGGGTCTATGCGGATGTGTCTTGATTATTGGTAGTTGAATATGGTGATGGTTAAGAATAAGTATCCTCTTCCCCGCATTGATGATTTATTTGATCAGCTCCAGGGTGTTATGGTTTTTTTGAAGATTGATTTGAGGTCTGGTTATCACCAGTTGAGGATTAGAGCTTCGAATATTCTAAAAACTGCTTTTTGAACTCGAGATGATCATATGAGTTCTTGGTCATGTCCTTTGGGTTGACCAATGCCCCTACCGCGTTCATAGAGTAGATGAACCAAGTGTTTTGACCGTATCCTGACTCTTTTGTTACTGTATTTATAGATGATATCTTGGTTTATTTTAAGAATGAGGTTGAGCATGAGGAGCATTTGCGAATTATGCTTCAGATATTGAGAGATGAGAAGTTGTATGCTAAGTTCTCTAAGTGCGATTTTTATTTGGAGTCTATTTTTTTCTTGGGTCACGTGGTGATTAAGGAAGGTATTATAGTTGATCCAGCCAAAGGTTGTTGCATTTTATGACTGGGCTAGACCTACTTCGCCCACTGAGATTCAGAGTTTTGCTGGCTTGGTCGGGTATTATCGATGTTTTGTTGAGGTTTTTTCATCCATTACAACTCCATTGACCAAGTTGACCCAGAAGAAGATTTCTTTTCAATGGTTCGATGCTTGTGAGGCGAGCTTCCTGAAGCTTAAGGATTTGTTGACTTCAATTTCTATATTAACTTTGCCTAAGGAGGGCGTGGGCTTTACTATTTTTTGTGATGCTTCAGGTATTGGGTTAGCTGCCGTGTTGATGCAGGAGGGCAAGGTAATTGCTTATGCATCTCATCAATTGAAGCCTCATGATAGGAATTATCCTAAACATGATTTGGAGTTGTACACAGTTGTGTTTGCCTTGAAGTTGTGGAGGCACTACTTGATGGTGTCCGTTATGAGATCTTTTTAGATCATCGTAGCCTTCAGTACTTCTTTAATCAGCGAGATCTTAATATGAGGTAGCATTGTTGGCTTAAGTTGCTTAAGGATTATGACTTGACTGTTCTCTACCATCCGGGCAAGGCTAATGTTGTTGCGGATAAATTGAGCCAAAAGTCGACTAGCATGGGTAGCTTGGTGCATCTTTTGATCTAGGAGAGGCTTTTGGCCTTAGAGATTTAGTTTTTAGCTAACCAGATGGTTAGGCTTGATATTTCAACACCGGGGTGTGTTTTGGCATTTGCGAAGGCTAGATCTTCTTTGATGGAGCAAATTCGAGCTTATTGGTTTGATGATGTGGGATTAAGGTTGATTCAAGATAAAGTGTTGAGTGGGGAGGATACGGAAGCCTCACTTGATTTAGATAGAGTTTTGCAGATTAGAGGCCAAGTTTGTATGCCGAAAGTGGGTGACTGGATTAGGTTGACCTTGGAGGAGACCCATCGTTCCAGATATTCCATCCATCCAGGTGTGACTATGATGTATCATGATTTGAGACAACATTACTGGTGGGGTGGTATAAGCTAAGATATAGTAGATTTTGTGGCTCGTTGCCTATGTTGTTAGCAGGTGAAGGTCGAGCATATGAAACCTGTTGGTTTACTTCAGAGGTTACCCATTCTTGAGTGGAAGTGGGAATTCATCACTATGGACTTTGTGACTGGTTTGCCTCGTACATCTCATGGTTCTGACAATGTTTGGGTCATTGTGGATCAATTGACAAAGTTAGCTCATTTTATTCTGGTTTAGGTCTCATTTAGTTCTGAGAGTTTAGCTCGTATCTACATTCATGAGATTGTGCGTCTATATGGGGTACCGGGGTCTATTATTTCAGATTGAGGTCCTATGTTCACATCTCACTTTTGAAAGACTTTTCAGGATGAGTTGGGTACTCGAGTGGATCTTAGTACAATGTTTCACCCCATACTGATGGCCAGTCAGAGCGGACTATACAAGTTTTGGAGGATATGTTTCGCACATGCATGATAGATTTTGGTGGCAAGTGGGAGCAGCATTTGGCTTTAGCAGAGTTTGGATATAATAATAACTACCATTCCAGTATTGATATGGCTCCGTTTGAGGCATTGTATGGTAAACGTTATCACTCTCCAGTAGGTTGGTTTGATGTTTCAGAGGTGAGACCTCGAGGTATGGACTTGCTTTGTGAGTCTTTGGATAGGGTCGGGATTATTCAGGATAGACTTAGAGCGGCTCAGAGTAGGCAGATGTGTTATGTTGATCGTAGACTTCGTGCCTTGAGATTTGGTGTTGGTGATCGTGTTTTCCTTCGAGTTTTACCTATGAAGGGTGTGATGAGGTTTGGGAAGAGGGCCAAGCTTAGCCCCAGGTATGTTAATCCATTTGAGATTCTTCAGACTGTTGGTGATGTGGCTTATGAGTTGACTTTGCCCCCTGATCTATCAGCTGTTCATCCAGTTTTTCATGTTTTTATGCTTCATCGCTATATTCATGATAAGTCTCATGTCATTCATTGGGATTTGATTCGGTTAGATGAGCGGTTGTCCTATGTTGAGGAACCGGTTTCCATTTTGGCTAGGGATGTTAGGAGGTTGCTCTCTAGAGTGATCCATATGGTTAAGGTCCTGTGGTGACATGGACTTGTAGATGAAGCTACTTGGGAGGTTGAGTCTGATATGTGTAGTTCCTATCCCCAGCTTTTCATTAATTCAGGTATTTCTTTGCCTTAGTTCGAGGACGAACTAGATTTTTAGTCGTGGATGATGTAATGACCTAAAAATTTAATGAAATATGTGAAATTTGTGATTTTATATGATTGACTGTCTTTCCCCTCCCCGTAGTTGTATTATGATATTTTTGGGGTGTGAGAGTGATTGACATGATTTTTGATGTATTTTGGTATCATTTATACAATATTGTGGTTTTTTATGGCTTCGAGAGCCTTATTTTGAACTTATGTGGATATATTTTGATCCGTGCAATGGATGACCAAACGGACTGCGCCAACAGCTCTAAAATATCGATTTTACACTAGGTAGACCTATGGTTCGGATCTCGGTGCACCCGAGCTCATTTCGACCTATTGAGACCTATGGTTCGGATCTCGGTGCACCCGATCTCATTTCGACCTATTGATCGAAAAGTTGAAAAATTATAAATATGGATGTGGGACCTACATTTGATCAAAAAGATCTCATATGGAAAATCCAAATTCGCCAGCAGATCTGGAATATCGATTTTAGGGTGTTATCATATTTGGTATGATTTTACGGCTTTTAAATCTCATTTTGATCCTCGATTTGGAAAATTGTGATTTTAGATTTCGAGGGTCAATTTTGTGAAAATGACATTTTTTTAAAAATCTGATATCGCCATCGCGTCCGGAACATCGAATTTAGTGTGGTCACATAGTTCATTTGTATAAATCGGACTCCGAAGGAATCCCGAGCACCCGGTTAAAGTTCAGATTGATTTATTTTTTTAAACAGCTTTTTAGACAGCAGTGGAGAAAAATCTGTACTGATAAATAACCTTTTTGACCTATTTTGCTCATTTTTTTCATCTTGCCTCTTGGGAGTTAAACCCTAAATAGTGTGGAAGCTTAAAAGTAAAAGTTGTGGGAGCTTGAGAAGCTAGATTAACACTCTTTTCTTAGTTTTGTTACGGATTAAAGGTAAGAATTCATTTCTTTTCTTAGTAATTTCTTGATAAATTTCTCAAAACCTCAAAAATCTTTGGTCATGATTTTAAACTCAAACTTCACTCTTTTTCATTTGAATAATACTTTTATCTTATAATTACTAGTTTTTGATCAATTTAATTTTCTAAACAACTCCGATTCTTGATTTTAACCCGGATTTCAAAGATTTTACCTGGTAAAGCTCAAAAATAATTTTTCTTCTATTTGAACCTCGTTTTTTACTCGATTTAACTTGGGTTTTTAGCTGTAGGTTCCTAAAGATATGGGAAACATGTTTTTGAAGTAAAGTTCCAATTTTTCCCTTCTTTTTCGGAAATCCATTTTTGGGGTTCGTTTTGATTCCGAACCAAAAGTAGTCAATATAGGTATCTTTGGTTTTGTTTTAATGCGTGGATTTTATATTTGATATTTTTAGTGAAGTTTGGAATTGTTCGTGAAAAGAAAGGTCGCGGGTTCAAGTGTAGCGGACCGGTTTCGGCTTTCGAGTTAGGTTATGACTTAACTCTTCAGACTGGGTTGGGTAGTAAATGATGGTACAAAATACATGTTAAGGGTGGAAAGTAATCATGAAAAATGACTATCTATGTGTTTGTGCCCGTGTGGGAGCCTATATATGATGTAATTATCGAAATTGAGATATTATGTGATATGTTTAATCTTGTGGGGTCCTATGTGATATTGATAGCCTTGAATACATGTGAATAATTGTATTGTGTTGTTTAATATGGTACCATTGATGTATTTTGATTATATTCATACTTTATTGGCATATGAGACATGTGGAAATTCATGAATGAGACGAAAATAATAAGTGGATATTGGCTCACGTGGTTGTGGGAATGTATCATTGTGGTTGGGTGTAAAAATATATCATGTGATTGGTTTTGAAAATACTCATTGTGATTGGTTGTGAAAATACTCATTGTGATTGGTTGTGAGCATTACATCTTCATATCATACTCATTCATGAAACATTGGTACCACCGTGGAAACATCTGAGTAACACTGGCAACACCTTTTTTAAAAAAAAAAAATATTATAACACCTTATAAAACCCTTTCTGAGGGATATACTGAAAAGGAGATATGAGATATTGGGATTGTATATGGGTTGACGAACCCCCCATGGGTCCTACGTTGGGAAGCTTTAGCTCCGTAGGTGTATACGGGGATTGTGCGATGATCCCGGAGGTTGTGCAATGACCTCGTGCATCATCAATATCATCATCATGATCATACACATTGAACATACCTTATTATACTTATGTTGTGTTGTGTTGTCTTATTGACTTGTCATCTATGTATTTGTCTTACCTTCCTGTACTTGTATTTGATGATCTTGTATCTACATGTTCTCTCTTGTTCTATTTATATGTGACATAATGTATACTCATGCTCTATACCTTGGTGTATTTTTGTAATAAATGTGAGATATATTAGAATCGTGCAAGCGGTGTGGGCTACCGTTGTGGGACATTTTCTGATTGCAGGTGACGTGCCCTTAGTGTATATTTCGTATGCTTTACTTACTACTTTGCTTGATAGGCCTATGATACCTACTGAGTATAAGTGGACCGTACTCATGCCTACTGCGCCCTTTCGGTACAGGTCCTAGCTCGAGTGCGCCTCAACTTACTTGATTCGGGCGATTGTTGGATATTTCAAGGTAGCGGTTGGACATTCATGCATCCGAAGTTCACCTCTATCTTTCTATACTAGTTATGTCTTTATTAGTATTCGGAGACAGTTATTATTCTTTTGTGGTTATTTTTCCGGTGTATTTGACTCTTGGATTGTATTAGTAGTTCTTACACTATTGACACCTAGTTTTGGGCATGATTGGTAGGTTGGATAAGTTATTTTTACATTGTTATGATTATTTATATAGTTCGACTTCATTCTAGAAGCCTTACCTTGGGATATTTCTATCTTCTTCTCATTTCTCATCAGTTTGGGTGATAGGTTTACTTGTCAAGGTACGCCACGACAAGTGCCATCATGACCCTAGTTTTTGGGTCGTGACATTTCACATATAAATACATAATAACAACATCAAGAACTCATTAAACACATTATAACCCAACACGATAGACTAGACAAACACCTAGCTCAAGCTAGTCACACTAGTTTTCTCGGTTGAACTCAAAATGATCAATTTAAATCAAAAATCATTTGAAAATACCATTAAACATTGTAAACAAATACATGGACACTTATATGTTTATTTATATCATTATCAACACATTAAGCACATGAATTATCCTCAAAACAAGGCCAAAAGGCTGAAATAGCAAGTCTAGAATGCATAAATACACCCACCATCAATGGTCATTGGATTTGGTAGTTTCGGCAAGCCTGGTGGTAGGAAAGGAAAGGATCCTGATGCGTGAGGGTTAGGCATAAGAGTTTCTAGGAGTTGCTCAATTTTCTAGAAAGAGTTTTTTTTTTAAGAAAAAATACAAGAAACTTATTCTGCCCCAATCCTCATATTGAAGTATTAATTATTCTCCTAGAGTTCTAGCAATATATATTATAAATAATTGTTTATTTTATTATTTTGCCAATTTTTTAGTAATTGAAAACTCAAAATGGCAAGTATCAAGTATTAACTATCAAGTGCAATTATGGGTACTAGTTTAGTGTACGTGTTTTGCACGTGTGTCTTACATCAATTAATAAAGTTACTATATATATGAAGAATAGATCAGTTTTATGCTTTATTGGTCTTTTATCAATAATTTAGAGATATACTTTAAGTGTTTTTAATTATCATTTCAAAGACACTGTTTTTAAATATTCACAATGAAAAATCGCCTATTCAATATCTAAAATATCACAAACACATACCAAATTGAAACTCAGAAGATGTCACAAATCATCTTTAAATTTTACTTCACGTGAGGCTTAAGATTATTCCTACAATAATTAAATATATGTGAATATATATCTTACTAGAAAATTAACTACATCTGAGATCAATTGCCCTTACCAACAGTTTTTTCAGTCACAAGTTATCACATCTAATTTACCTAATAACATCTCCTGTGTTTCGACATAAACATCATTTATAACATAGCGAAAAATTAAAAACCTTTATCAATTCAATCATTATTACAATGAGAAAAGAGATAATAAAATCAAAATCTTAAGGAAATAATATTGCAGGTTGTAATTCAATTATGTCATCTTCGATAGTTACATTAACGTGTCTCGTACATTCGTTTTGGGTTGATTTATTAATGATGCTAAAGCTAAAAAGAAAACTACACTAAATTAGTAAAAAAACATAATCAAGATTATAGTGACAACATATTGGATCCAAATTAAGGAATTAAGTGATATCTTAAAAAAACACAATTATTAGAAGAAAACTGAAGAAACATTAAAAAGACAAATTCAAAGAAGAAAAGAGAAATCGGATGACATATAGTTTCTCTATTGTAAAATCTTTTAATGAAGAGAAAAAAAACTCACATAATGTGATGGTCTTCACATAAATCTCTATATTCTCAATGAGTTCACTGGTTTTAGTGCCGTAAAATCTACCTATTAGAATGTTGAAATTATTGCAAGGGACTGATGATGTTATGAACCAATTGTCCCACATTGAAAAAAATAGAGAAATGCTAAGGGGTTTATAGTCCAAATGGGCTCTCCCACCTATTAGATTTGTCTTTTAGGTTAGGCTCTCCCATTTGGTTTCCCATTTGGTTTATAACATTAGTGCTTTCATTAAGAGTCTCATGCATTGGGCCGTGACTCAGAGTAGTGGCCTATGCACCAGGAGTGGTGGCCTAGACCCAAGAGGGGTGCCAGCCATGACCAACTGGGCGTAGCCATGTGCTATGCGCCAATAAGACCACCAAAGGCCTTTGTGGCACTAGTGTGCCACAGAAGTCATGGGTGATCATTGGTCTGATGCTTCAAATCGATCCACGTATGGGGAGCCGCACGTTGGGCTGTGACTCGTAGTGGTGGCCTGGACTCGAGAGGGGTGCCAGCCATGACCAACGAGGATCGATCCACGCGTGGAGCGACAACTCGTAGTGGTGGCCTAGACCTAAGAGGGGTGTCATCCATGACCAAGTGGGCTCGGCCATGACTAACAAGGTCATTGGTTCTCAAGCGGAGACGATTGTTAGGAACCAATTATCCCACATTGGAAAAATAGAGAAATTCTAAGGGGTTTATAGGCCAAATGAGTTCCCCCACCTATCAGACTATTCTTTTAAACTGAGCTCTCCCATTTGGTTTATAACATTTGGCCGTGACTCGTAGTGGTGGCCTGTGTGCTAGTAGTGGTGGTCTGGACCCAAGAGGTGTGCCATCCGTGACCAACTGTGTATAGTCGTAACTAACGAGGATCGATCCACGCATGGAGCCATGACTTGGAGTGGTGGCCTAGACCTAAGAAGGGTGCCAACCGTAACCAACTGGGCTTGACCGTGACCAACGAGGTCGTTGGTTCTCAAGTGGAGGCGATTGTTATGAACCAATTATCCCACATTGGAAAAATAGAGAAATTCTAAGGGGTTTATACGCCAAATGGGTTCTCCCACCTATCAGACTAATCTTTTAGGTTGGCTTCTCCCGTTTGGTTTATAATACTTTGGGTTGGGCTGTCCCATTTGGTTTATAACATTGGTAGTGCTATAATACCCTTAGCATTTCTCTAATTTTCCAATGTAAGATAATTCGTTCATAACAATTGCCTCCGCTTGAGAGCCAACTACCTCATTAGTCACGGCTGAGCCCAGTTGGTCACGGATGGCACCCCTCTAGGTCCAGGCCACCACTCCTGGCGCACAGGACACCACTCTGAGTCGTGGCTCTATGCGTGGGTCGATCCTTTTTGGTCACAGCTATGCCCATTTGGTCACGCCTGGCACCTCTCTTGGGTCCAAGCCACCACTGCTGGCACACAGGCCACTACTATGAGTCACGGCTCAATGTGCGGCTCCCCACACATGGATTTATCCTCGTTGGTCACGATTACACCCAATTGGTAACGGCTGGCACCCCTCTTGGGTCCAGGACACCACTCCTAGCACGCAGGACACCACTCCGAGTCACTTCCCAACGCGTGGGACTCTCAATGAAAGCACTAATTTTATAAACCAAATGGGAGAGCCTAACCCAAAAGACTAGTCTAATAGGTAGGAGAACCTATTTGGCTTATAATTCCCTTAGCATTTCTCTATTTTTCCAATATGGGACAATTGGTTCATTATAGATGACGTGTTCTTTCCTGAATGAATGAAAATCAGAAAATTAAAAGATGTCAAGTAATGTTTTTGTATCATTTACCTTTTATCACGTTGATAGAACCATAATTCCTTGTCAAGATATCCCAATACAAAATTACATTATGATTCAAAACTATAGGAGGCTTTGTTTCCTATTAAAGTTTCGAACCCACAAGTTCAAATTTGAAAACTTTCTTGTTTTAAATGATTCCTCAACGTCACGACATTTAATGAAGTCATAGATCAAGGAAAATTCTTATTTTTCTTTTCAACTTGAAATTTAAAGGATTTACTTTGTTTTTCTGGATAGACGACATCATATTTTCATTTTATAGCAACGCCCTTCATTGTTCTGAGCCGGGGATTTATCAAAAACAGTCTCTCTTTACTTCATCTGAGGTGGTTTAGTGGTATGATTTGCATACACTCTACCCTCCTCATACCTTACTTTGTGGGAATACACTTGGTATATTGTTGTTGTAGCAGCCACCTTGACTCCTTGTGTAGTTTCATTCAAATAATCTGATCTGGACATTAATAATCTCATCTTTCATGTTATGTCTTATCTAATCACCTCACTCCATTCTTCGCCTAGCTCTACCTCTCCTAATATTCGTGATATTCGGCCTCTCACACTTTTCACTGGATATCTATGCATCTATACTTCATATGTCCTAATCATCTCAGATTACAGAGCATTAGGAGAGAATACAATTTTATATCAATTACGGAACCATACGGTAAAACTTATGACATTTAGAAATTAGGAGATGATAAAGTTTCCACAGACAACTTTTTGGAAATAAAGTCGTGCTTGAATTCGAGCAACCACTTTATGAATCATTCTAACTAATAAATTACCAAACTCTCAAAACCAACCAATTTTATGATATAATTTAGTCATAACTCTTGAAGGGGAGCCTTGGAGTAACTGGTAAAGTTGTTACCATGTGACCAGGAATTCACAGGTTCAAGCCTTGAAAATAACTTCTGGTAGAAATACAAGGTAAGGCTGCGTACAACACATCCTTTTGGTGGGGCACCGGGCTGCCCTTTTTTATTTTAGTCACAAAGGCATTGCCACTGTCGACCTTTGTTAGCCTGTTTTGTTTAAGAAAATTGTGATGTAACTATAAATACTCCTTTAATGTTTTAGTATAAGTTTACACACTTTTTACAATTATTAAATTATTTTGAGTTCTGAGATATAGTTTTCATCTTGATATTATTGTTCTTGGTTTTTAGGGTTTGATATAAAGTTGAGATTTTGTTTTCATTCTTAATTATTTGTGAGATCATTCATATGCTTTCAATTATAAGTTATATGTGTGTTCTTACGATCATGAGGAGCTAAACCTCATAACTAGAGTTGTTGGAACCCTGATGGATTAACAAATTAGAGAAAGTGCAAAGTCTTTCTTAATTGGTGTTCATGCATGTATTGTGTTTTTCTTCATATTGATTACTTTCTTGATGGCTGCAGACGTTAGGAACCTGTCTGTATTTAATACTAACTCGAGGGAGATGTTGAGATTAGGAAAACGAGATCACATCAGTAATTTGAAGCTACCAACCCTCATCCAATTAACTTGAGACCGACAGGAGAAAGTTAATCTGGGATCCGGGATAAGGGTTAGTAATACGATACTCTGAGACTGAGAGAAGATGAGTGAAATTCACCCAAACCAAGGTCGACAGATGGTTAGGTGATACATAACTTGTTAGATTCTGCATGCAAGACACCGAGATAGTTTGACGAGTACGATATGTCTGCGGAGTTAAGAAGTCAGGGGGAACACAATCCTAGTGATCGTCTCATACTAATAACAACCCTATTTGCAAACATTGTTACTATTACTACATTCTTACAAAAAAAAAAACTATTTACATTTTGCACTTTTCAGCTACATCAATAATCTTCTGACTGATTTCTCTCCTATTCTCAGTGGGTTCGATCCTAACCTTGTTGGTTTCTATATTTGACAAGCGATCGCGTTATACTTTTTAGGAGGTGTAATTTGAGCAACATCACTTGAAGTATGCTCTAAGCACTTTCTGCAAACCCATATTGCAGATTATCAATGTCAAAAATAGTATGGAATGCTCTCAAGAATACATCTCCAAGAACCCTAAAATATCAAATTGAATCATTGTCATGGACATTACGTTGCAAGTGATATTATGTAATTATGACAAGGTGACAGAATATGTTGAGTAACTCCCGCCAAAAAATATTTTATTTATTTTATCAGAGGGGACGTCCTGGATGCACATCCAAAGCTCTAAAACTGTTAGGATTGTAAGTACTATAGTTGTCTTTGTCTCTAATAACATTCTATTACAAAAATTCAGAAAGAAAGTTAGCTAGTGAAAGATAAATCACAGGTGCCTAGGATAAAATATCTTTTACATTGCAACGCTGTAATGTCATGTTAACCTTGATAACAAAAAACCATCGCTACTAGGGGTTGGCATTCGATATTTTGGTTCGGGTTCGATTATTTTATTTTAATATTTTTGATTTTCGATTATGAAATTAGACGTACCGAAAACCGACCGTATTAGTTCAGTTTGATTCGATTTATGTAAATTTCGGTTCGATTCTATTTCGATTTAATAATTTCAATTTTTTTTAATTTTTTTTCGATCTTGGTCCTAGTTAAAATGAAATCAAAGAGGACCTATAAGGCTGGGTTTGTGTGCAGTACTACAAATTTTGATACCGTTTTGTAATGTTTCACTTGGTAAATAATAAGATGTTACTCACCAAAAATAATATGCACTTGAATGAATGAAAATTAATTGGAACTTGGAAGAAGCTACTGCCAGTAGCTTACTAGATACTAGCACGGTAGCACCTAGGGGTGGCAAACGGGAGGATTGAATTGGATTTGGACGGGTTAAATATAGATCGAGTAAAAATAGTTTGGATTGCAATCCGCTCATATAAATATGGGTAATTATGGATTTGGTCAAATATGGATTGGGTAAAAATGGTTTCAACCCACTTTAAGTCCCAAGTCAAAAACTTAAAACTTCTATATCATATCAACTTGACTTTTTTTTCATTCTTTTTTTAGTTTTTTATTTTTATTTTTTTTGTCTCTCTTCTATATGTAGGCTCTAGTTTTTTTTTTCTTTTTTTCTTTTTTTGTCATTTCTTTTTTTTTTCTCTCTTCTATCTCTGCCTTCTACTCTCTGTTTCTCTTTCTTTTTTCTTTTTTTTTCTTTTCCTTTTTAGTCTCCTTTTTTATTTTTTTTATTTTTTTGTTTTTACTTCTTTCTCATTTTTTGTTGTATTTTATGTTTTATATTTTTTTATTTTCGAAGAACATGGTTAAGTCGAGTACAAGTTATGGATGATGACTAAAATATCGTAACCACTCAGTATATTTGTTTTCACAATCATCTTTTTTTTTTTTCCTTTTCTCATTTTTTATTATTTTTTATTTTTGATTTTTTTATATTTTTTTCTTCAATTCTTTCTTTATGTTTTTTTTTCTCTTCTATCTCTAACTTCTACCTCTCTTTCTACTTTTTTATTTTTTTTTTGCTATTTTTGGTTTCCTTTTTTTTTTTTTATGATAACGAAAATACTATAAGCATATATTGATTTATATTCGCCCAACATTTATAATTCAAGGGCTATGTAGATCCTCGACCATATATATTTTAGTCTCAAGATAATATAATTAATTCATATATTTTTTTTTGATTTTTCATCCGGTCTCCGATGCCTGCATTGGAGCCCCGACTAATCCGAATCGGGCACTAGAGGGCCCATTAAGGTGGCAGTGCTCCCAACAGAGTTTTCTCCATAACCAGGGTCGTACCCTTGACCTCTGGTTAAGGGTGGAGCAGCCTCATCCACTGCAGCACAACCCATATTGATTTTAATTCATATATTTATTTGTATATAAATACAAATCATAAGTTTCACATATTGACAATTAAACTATTCAAATACAAATAATAAATTTATTTAAAATATATAGTATGATACAAATAAATTTAAAGTAAAAATATATAAAATTTAATGACAAAAAAATGAAGAAAATAATATAAAAAAATAAGAAAAATGACAAAAATGACGAACCAAAAATGAAAAAGGGGGAAACGGAAATACAAAAAAAAATGCAAAGAAATAAAATTGGAAAAGAAAAAAATGATGAAAAATAAGAGAGAAAAATAGTGTAAGAAATGAGTAAAAAATAAGTGGAAAAAATGAAAAAGAAAAAAAAGTAAATTAAAGGAAAAAGGAAAGAAAAAAATAGTAAATTAAAGGAAAAAAGAAAGAAAAAAAAAAAGAAAGAGAAATAAAAGATAGAAAAAAAATAATAAAGGAGTGAGACTATGGATTATATTTAATTGATAAGCGATGCTATGAATTATATAGGCTAAATGGGATAATTAGAAGTTTATATTTATTAATCCATATAGGTCTCAAGCGAATACAAATGATGAAATAAGAATGAGAAAGGAGAAAGCGAAAAAAAAAAAAGAATACAAAGAAAAAGGAAATAAAAAAATAAAAAATAGATGAAAAATAATAAAGAAAAAAAGAAATTATAAGGAATGAGTAAAAAAATAAAAAGGAAAAAAAAAGTAAATTAAAGGAAAAAAGAAAGAAAAAACAGAAAAGAAATTAGAAAAAAAAAAAACTGAAACTTTAAGCATAGGTGGGTGATCTCTGTGTTTAAATGGGTACCCATATTTTATCCATTTTGTCCATATTTGTATGAGCTTTTAAAATGAGTTGAAGTCCATATTTACTCATTTGTAACATGAGTGATCCAATTCATTAAATATGGATTAAATGGACTCTTTTCACAAATATGGGCTGAAATTGTCACCCCTAGTAGCACCAAACGTTTAAAGAGTTACTTCCATTATGGCCATCAAAGTAATAGACATATAAAAAAAACACTTCAACTATTCAACTATATACCTTCTGCATCATTATCTCCCACCAACATAGGTACACAATAATGTTATCTTAGACATATAAAACGAAAATCACCTAGTTCTTATATCTTTACAGGCCCTGTCTCCATGGTTTGCACACCGTGGATGCCTCTGGACAAAATATATATATATATATATATATATTAAAAAAGTATATTGAAATTTTCAGTTTAAATCAAAAAAATTGAATTACATCAACCCATAAGTCGAAAACCTAACCAAAATATCGATTTCTTTTTAAAAAAATTCAAAATGAACAGAAAAATTGAAAAACTGAAATGATTCGGTTTGGTTTGGTATTTCGATATTTATGCCCACCCCTACACCCCACAAGAAGTTTATTTATTAGTTAGCGAGCTTTGTTGTGTACTATTAAAGAACCTTCACAATAATTCTTCAAAATCCGATCGAATATTCATCTACCACTTGTATAAGTAGGAAAAAATCAAAATAGTAACATAACAGAAACTATAATGAAATAATATCGTAACTGAGATATTAAAATAATACAATTAAATCTAACCTTTACAACAGAAAATCTTCAAAGACCAACCGATATTTATCTACCACCTGCATTGAGTAGAAAAAATAATATATCGTAAGAGAATAGAAACTATAACAAAACAATATGATCTTAAACAAAAAAGTATTATGGACATAACCATATATATCAACAATCAAACACAATATAACTTAAAAAAAAAAAAATGAAACACAATTATAATGAACCACACAAGTCCATAACAGATTGAAGTTGTTGCCCTTATCATCCATAACTTCGTTCTGGACCAGGATATGATAGAACTTCTCAATTTCTCCACACAGCTACCACCACTAAAAGTAACTGCTGCTTTGAACCCCGTTAAGGCCTCATTTGTTTGCACTTAAAGAAGGTCTGAATCTGAATGGTTCAAACTTTAGACCATTAAGTGCATTTGTTTTTTATTAAGGTTTTAACTCTTAATAGGTCTGAATAGCTTTTAATCATTCAGCTCTAGAACCAAGTCTTAATAGGTCTGAAGGGATATTCTGGTGTTGGATAATACTCACCATATTATTCATAGTTAATAGTCACCACTACCAACCACCTTTGCCACCGTCACTATTGTCAACCACCACCCACCACCACCAACCACCTCCACCATTACCAACCACAATTGTCAACCGCTACCCCACCTACTACCTCTTTTATTCTAATTATATTCACTGCCACCACTACCGTCAACAACACCACAATCAGCAACCACTACCGGTCAATCCCTACTACCAACCAACTCATCTATCACAACTAACACCACCACTAACTACCACTAATACATCACAACATCTACATATTCTTTGGCCGCCACCATCATTGTCACTAGTAACGCCACCTCTACCACCACTTCAACTAGTACCATCGCTACAATTTATCTCTGCTAACAACCATCTCCACTATAACAACAAATAACATCTCCAACTAGCACCAACACATCATCAATCATCATGCATTCATGTTTCACCCAACACAATCTACACCTTAAACTACTAACATCAAGCAACATCACATCACAACAACCACTACCACCATCAATCACCACCATCATAACAATCACTACAATACCAACCATCACACTTATCACCACCAATATTATTAATCACTAACATCAATCATCGTCACCGCAATCACCATTATAAGCCATCTCCACTATCACTAACAAACATAAATGATTTTTCTCAATCAAAGACTAATAATTTTGTTGTATTAAATTACATACTTTTTTAATACATAATTAATTTTTTATTTGAATTGTATTTTTTATTTTATTATGTATACAAATAATTTTTTTTTTACACATTCAGATGTTGAAAAACATACAGTCTTAATTATTTAGTTTTCAGATCAAGAGACAACATCTTAATCATTCAGATGTGCATTCAGATTCAGACGTCTAAATCTTAAAAAAAAAAATGGAGCCTAAATCACACCTCCAAAGGACTCTTATTAATATTTCCAGCAGGGATTTTATATATTTGTGAAAATTATCTTGTATATAGTTATTAGATTGTTTATTGCAAGTTATAACAATACCTTTACATAATTATTTAATTAAAAAAATTAGTTGCAGTTATAGAAATTCTTTAAAAATAATATTTTTTTTAAAATAAGTGTTTGTTATTATCTCCTATATTTTAGTCTTTAATATTCTATCTCTCCTCATTAACTCTACTGATAATTAAGTTAAGAATAAATTTTGATTTCAATAATTATCTTTATTTATACTTTTTTTTAACTTTATCTAGTAAAGTAACCAAATTTGTTCTTAAATTAAGAAGTAAAATTTGGTAAAATATTTCTACATTGATACACATTATTCCTCCAATTACTCTTCCATTATTTATAGATTTCATCTTTTTATCACAACAGTGACTTTCAATTAATAATAATAAAATAAAGCTAAAAAAGTTTTTTTTCAAAAAAAATCTTTTCTGATCTTTTTTTTTTAAAAATATGACACGTACTTTGCGAATTAACTTTGCCAAATAAAGTATTCAATAGGAAAAATGAAAAAGGGGAAAGTACAACATTGTAAAGACCCAGTTAATAGATTTAGTTTTATTATATGTGAAAATTATATTTATATATATTTTTTAAATTATTTATTGCAGGTTGTAACTATATTTTTGTATAACTATTAACTATACGGATTGCAGAAAGCAAAATTAATATAGTGAATCAACACCAATATCAACCATCTCTAATACAGATTACCTTTTTTATTGCAATAAAAAGTTATTTGATACAAAATAATTATCGGTTAGTTTATTTTCAATATGTACAGTGATCGTTTTTCATTAAATAGCTATTACATACACTAAAAAAGTTCTGTAATATACAACACCATTTCCGTATCAATTGTCACATTTATAAAACTCATTTCATACAAATGTGACATATACGAAACTTCATCAATTTTAATGTCAATTCCATAAATTGAGAACCCACCCCCCCCCCCCCAAAAAAAAAATAAAAAAAAAATTAAGTATGACAAGAGTATAAAATGACTTTAATAAAATTTATTAAACTAATTCGTGGATATCATATTATGTACCATTTTCATACACTAGAAACAGTTATAAGATATATCATACATATAGAATCTTATATACCAATATCATAAATTGAGACCCCAAAAATAAAATATCATTTAAAATATGACTTTGTTATATATAAATTGATTTTAGCTTAATTGTATAAAATAATACATGAATAATAGGTTGTATACAATTCACAAATTAAAAATAAATTATTAACATATAATATTTACTATCACCAATTCTATTGTGAATTCAAAATTCATGAATTAGAAATTGAAATAGAGATTGAGTAAGAATGAATTATGGAAAAAGAAGAAGTATTTGTTTTTCTTTTTAAAAAATGAATATAAATACAATTTAAGAAATAGAAAAAAAAACATGCACATTAATAGGTTCCATAATTTTAGCCCACATAATAACTAACTCCTATTAAAATGAAAGTTTTTTTAATTAGCATATAAAAAAACTTTTTATATTAATTTTGTTTGTTTTAATTTTTTTTTTAAAACTTGTTATTAGTTGCAATTTAAGAAGTCTTGCTGTGACTTTCAATTTATAATCTAAGGAGGTATATTTAGATTTTTTTTCCATGAAAAGTCACGTAGCCCAAAAATAATATTGTACCTTTTTGCTTTTGGAAAAGTGAACTTACCGTTTCTTTCGAAAAAGTGACGCAGCCAAAAACAAAAAAAATATTTTTTCATATATTTACTGTAGTAAATATTTAATATTATAAAAATAATTGTATAATTATTTTTAAAAAATGATGAAAATATGATTTTATCTAAAACGAAAATTTTTAATGAAGGATAAAAAGTTCGAATCACTTTTTTTAAGGTCTTCACACTTTTAATATATTGTATATTGTAGATGTAGATAAGGAACTCTTTTAAGTGAACTCTTTAAGTTATAACACATTTTAGAATGTGTATAAGAGAAATCTATAATGTATAATATATTAAAAGTGTGAAGGCCTTAGAAAAGTGATTTGAACTATTTACCGTTCATTAAAACTTTCCGCAATAGATTAAATTATCTTTTTACTTATTTTCTTCAATTATTATATCATTACAATATAATATTTAAAATTATGGAGTCCTAATATATATGGTAAACGAAAAATATATTTGAAAGATTTAAATAAGTGTTATTTAGTTGTTCTCCTATAATCTAGGACATCAAAACTTGCTTAGGAAATATAATTATAGAAATTCCTTTTTTTTTTTCTCACGTGTTCCCTTTCATGATTAATTTGAATAGTAATTCAATTGGATTTGGTAATTTAATCTAGGTAAGAAATCATAATATTTTATATTTCTAAATCAATTAGAATTTTGCCTTATATAAAAGATAAATTTTACTATTCTATCTATTTAAGTAATAATTTGGATCATAATTTATAAAGAACAAACTTTATTTTATTACTACAAGCCGTGCTTTCATTATCACGTCTTATATTTGAATCTTTTTTTATTCTTTTGGTTCATAGCTTTCCAAATTATGTATGAATTTTTTATTTTGATAATTTCTCGTGTTTTTTTTTCAGGTAAAATTTTTAATAAAAAATTGGACGAAATAAATATGATGTCGTGAATGAAGTAACCAACAAATCAAAGGTTAATTTTGGTTATGTTATTTAACTATATTTTGGTATATTATTGTTCGTATATTTGCTCTGAGTTTCTATTATTAGACTTTCTCAAGATGTTGAATTCGATTTTTTTAGGGGTGCGGGGGGTGGGGGATGCAATTGTGGTGAAGAGCCGAACAATCTTCTGGGTATTACTGTTGTTGCTTGATAAATTTTCAACTTCTTGAATTGTTTAGCCCAAAAAGATCACTATTTTAGTCCAAATTAACATTTGTTGGATAGTAATATTATTGTGTTTGCCAATTGAATGTCTATTCAATGCTCATCAATTTGGATTATGGTTTGCTTTTGCAAATAGGATGGTTCTTCTCTGTGTGGGGTTTTGATAAGTGTCTTTTTGATCAAGATTCTTTAATTTTGTGTGATTGTATTGGAATGAAGTGGACCTGAATAGAGTGAATGGATAGTATTCTCGAAACAGTTCTATTTACATGTTCTCTGTTAATTGCAGGGCTCAAATTACTTTGAGATTGATCTTGACATTCATTGCTTCAGCTACATAGAAAGAAGGGGACTTGACGCTTCCAGAGATCTCTTACAACATGGCATACTGGATCTTGGTCTAACGATTCTTGTTTGTTGCTATTATATATACTTTTCCCTTCTTGAGAAGTAGAAAATGAGCCATTGTTTTGGCTTTATAAATGATGTGAACTCATTAGATATTCTCTAAGAATTTAATTAACTTTTATACACTAACAACGTGAAAACTAACTCATTTACTAAATTCCATAGACACAAAAATTGGAGAAGTTGCTAGAGAGAGTACTTGCTTGTGTGAGATTGAACAAAATTAATTTTGTTGACAATGGATAAATTCCAACTCTTATGAGCATCGAGGAAGATGAATGTTCATTCTAATAAAATCAATAATACATTTGTATGTTGCATGGGGGAGTTTCCAAATGGTCCCTTGGTGATCAAAAAATTTCTACTTTCTTTCAAGACAAGAAAAAGAAATTGTATAATAAGAGATTGAGTATTGTATTCTGAAAGATGAAACTAAAAAAGATAATCATGTTGATACTGTTACTTTGTGTCAACATTTATTTAAACTGATCAACCCCCAAACATAATTTAGTAATTAAAAAAACACTATCACTTACCATTTAGTTTAAAGATATTGTATATATTTGAGAAGGTAATTGAGTTTGCTTATATTCAAGTCCATTTGCTCGTGTCAAACTCATGTCAACAGGACAAATCATAAGGCCTATAAATAGTTCTAAATCTTATCATGAATTCAGACATGGATTTGTGTAGTTGATTGGTTGATGTGTAGTACCTTTCTTAAGGAGAAATTTGGAGTAACTGATAAAGTTGTTGACATGTGATCTGAAGGTCATGTCCATGAAAACAACTTCTTGCAAAAAATTATTCAGTGTTACTTTTATAACAATAAAATTATATTTTTTTATTAGCTTCTAAACTAAGTTGATTCTTTTTTAATAGAATGTATTATATTCATAAGGTATTTCATCGGGATAATTTGATCCAATAAGTTGAGAATATTGATATTACAATAATAGGTTATGAATTTATTGTCATTGATATGAACATACCCTCATAATAATTATATGAAAAGAAGAAAAAAATATTCTGGAGAGTTGTGCATGTTAAAAACCCTTCATATAAATAATGAAAAGTTTTGCTTAATTGTGGCTTTTCATACACTATTTTACACTGAATAAAAAAAACGGTGGACGATTATGCTCATAAATTATGTATGTTCTCTTTTTTATAGTAAACTTCAGACTGTTCACTAATTTTATGATGTTTGTGCTCTCGATCATAAGGAGCTTCTTCTGTTGGCAATATCGATGGTAAGAAATTACGTGATAAAATATGTTTATGCATTACTGTGACTAAAAATATGTAAGGCTTTGAATTTCTTTTTTTTTTTCTTTTTTTTTGTATAACCGTAATTTTGTATTTGTTTAGGATTATTTACTACTCTTCATTTTTATATATTACAATTATAGTTCTCTTTGTCATTTTTATTGGCATGCTTTGAACTTTGCATGACTCTTATTAAATAATGATTTGGCATAAGTATTTTATGACAATACCTATATTATTTAGATGTTTAATCTTTAATCTTGAAAGAGGGATGCATTGATGGTGAGCAGTCTGGTCTTCAAATGGATGGATGACCACTCAAGAGGAGTAGACGACACTGGATAACCAAGTTATTCTTGCTGAGGACCAAAAATACTACACAGGCGGGGAGATGAAAGAACGCCTTATTTTTGAAAAATGCAAAACTAATCAAAACTTATCTTATTTTTGAAAAATAACAACATATTTAATATATTTTCGCAAAGTAAGATTTGAGAGGGTAAGTATATACAGTCCATATCACTACCTCAAACTTGATAGAGAGGCCGTTTGAATAATAAAATACTTAAAAAACTATCGTTAAATTTTTTCTAACAAAAGTGTCTTATCTCGAGGAAGCCAAAACAAAACTGCCATAGTAATTTATTTTTGAAAAACAAAAAATAAAATTTGTATGGAGTTACTTTTTTTATAAAGTAGAATTCCTCTTTTCAAGTTGTAGGATCCTTGAATTTAGACTTATTAAAAATAACACAAATAAATCTTCCATTCAATTTTGGTTCCACTTAGTATTGCACAGTAGTAGATTTTATAAGAGAAATATTAAGAGGAAGATTAGAACAAGCAAGTGAACTAAGATAAAGTAAGTCCACTTTTTGGAGGAAGTTCAACTTCAACAGGAAACCTAACTTTTGAAAGATTTAAATAGATTGGATTAGAGCTAAAATTAGTTGATTTATGAATGAAGATTAATATCACATGACAATGTGGCAATAGATCAAGTCCAATTTCTTTTATTGGTAGTATTTATTGGTAAATTAGGCATGCGCCAATTTTATTTTTTTTTAAATTTATTTTAACTTTCTACTCTTCGTTATTAAAGTCTCTTCAATAGATAAAATTATCAAATACAATTTTCCTCAAATATTATTTAATTATTTTATATATTTTAAAGACCGATAAAATATATGGAAAGAAGTTCACGTGAATTAAAAACTCCTAAAATATATTATTAAGATTTCTTTAAAATCTTTAATTATAGAAGGTAAAATTTGAAATCTTAGATGCAAAAATTAGAGGAGTCATGCTCCTTTTTTTTTTTTTTTTTGCTAAAATAACAACAAAACTTCATGCGAAGTCAATTTAAAAGGTTATTTTCTTAAAAAAAAAAAGATAAGACAAAGTTAACTTATTTTTTTTATTTGAATAAAAGGCTAGAGACGTATAAAAATTTGAAAGTATTTTGATAAGTTTTTTTTTTTCATTTTTTGTCTAACATAATTTACTTTGATAGGATTAAAAATAAAATTTCAATTAAATACTAACTCTGATTTTTGGTGCATAAATAAGACCAATTATTAATTCTTCGTGCTCAAAATTGTTGTTTGATATTTCCTTTTTCAAAATAAATAATAATTTTAATATTATTTACGTTATAGTTGCAATGACTCGAAAGAATATTAAGATGAATAATATGATGCTACATAAGTTATTGAAAATTTTCTAATTTTTTTTCTTTTATGCAGTTTTTTATTCTCTAAAAACATCCATGAAATCACACTTAAAAAATAGTTGAATAAATTTTATAAAGGAGATTGGAGATAATATTATTTATTGGATTTTAGGTTGACGAATGACGAGTAATAGTGAGAGGCTATTTTTAGTCATTGAAAACATGAAACTCAAATATTTGATAAACCATTTACTTACTTGAACTATCTAACATCTACATTATATAAATTAAAATGTCTATTATATCATAAATTATGTTTTCGTATGAAAAATGTCACATAATTTGATAACTAAAAGTTTAAACATTGCATAAATAAATATATATAATTTTCTTCTTTGATATTAAATACACATGCAACACACATATACTAAGTTAGTTTAATTAAGAATGAGAGAGGAAGAAAGTAAAGAATATTTTTAAATTTTATGATTTTAAAGCAAATCTTGTTGTATATGTATTTGTATAGCAACAACTTACTTAAATACAAAATACAATTTGCTATTTTTCGTAATTATGAAACTGTTGCTATAAAAGTTACAACTAAGACTCTATAGTTGTTATTTCTGAAATTTTTTCTTTATTAAAATATCTTTTACTCTTATGATCTTAAAATTGTTGTTTAGGAGTATTCACAGTTCAGTTTGAGTTGGTTATTGGTCAAAACAGAATCAAACTCAAACCCAAACCAAATCTAATTAGTTTCTATGTAATTAAAACCAAATAAAACTAAATAAAATAGATATTTGTCGATTTGGTTGTTATCGATTTCGGTTCGTTATTAACTATACTAAAAAAAAAAAGTGATATTATGAAATCAACAAAGAAATTATATTACATATTTTTTTTTCTTTTAGACTGGGACAAAATATCAGAGCAAAAAAAGCTTCTAAGACTCATCTAATGAAAAAGTAACTACTATTCAAATAACTAATATTCAAAATACATTATCAATTATATAAACCAACACTTATATAACAACTTTTGAGTTTGGACTCGACCTGACCCTACTAATATTCGAAATACATTATCAATTATATACACCAACACTTATATAACAACTTTTGAGTTTGGACTCGACCTGACCCTCTCATTTCTCTTTTTGTTTTACACTTTTTTTTATTTATTATATAAATTTTAATGAACATATTACAAATGTAAATTAAAATTATCCGTAAATAATAAGTTATGTATATATAATTATAAAAACATATATATAATTTGTCGGTTTGATTATTTCTTCGATTATTTTAAACAAAACCAACATCAAACTAAATATTATTGTTTTTATAAAAATGCAAAACGAAAAAAACCCAAATAAAAGTCAATTTATTTAATCGATATGGTTTATTTTTTGGTTTGGATCGGTGTTTACCCAAATCGTAAACACCCCTAACTCAGAGTTAAATGGTTATCGTTATTTACCCAACATTAAATAGGCATTTCAGATTTTGACCTTTACTTCCCAGAATTTACCATCTATCTATATATACAGGTTTAAATTTCACTTGCCAAACACACTGATATATCCTCTGGTCTATTCATATCTACTAAAGTTTTGATTCTTATTTTGTTTTCTAGGTAATATTTTTTATGCTACACCCAAACTTTCACCTACAAATGCACATATTTTGAAGTGACAGGAGAAACTTAGGGAGCGATTAGTTATAATGATTTGCTTGTCAATCTATCAAAATCACTTTTAAATAGTAACTTGCCACGACATAATTTTTTTTTATAAGTTTTTATTACTTTATTTATTCAGCATTGATATTACATCATTTTCCAAACAAAACAATCCATGAGTAAGGAGTGCCACACCTCTTTTGACATTGACAGCATGACTGCCTCAAATTAGATAATTCCCCAAACATTTTTATCAGTAATACACATCTTTCCACATTTGTAAAATAATTACATATATTCCCACAATTTAGGGTTTCTCTCTTTCGAATTAGGTACATAACACATTCCACCTATATTATCTTTACCAAATTCGCCCCTTTGACGCATATTTATCTTTCAAATATTTTCTTACCACACATATTTATCATACTTCCTTCTCTATTCTTTTTCTCCTCTAACCCTAAATTCTTTGTTGCTACTATCATGTAGGCGATCAAAAGTACCACCAAGAACAGCGGTGACCATCATCCATATAAGTGATTAACAGTACCACCAAGAACAACGACAATGTAGGAATTAGGTGCTGATAAGGTGGACTTTTTGTTTTCTTCTTTCATTACTACTCCCATCTCCTTCTTCCGATGATGCTTATACGACTATAATGATCTAAAATGTGAAATCTTATTTTTTTTTTTGATATATTTTGATCATTTTTTCCTTTTCTGTAGTTGCTACATATTGATTTTAGGGTGTGGAGATGGTTGACATGATTTTTGATGTGATCAAGAGTGATTTGGAAGTGAGTGATTTTTAGAGGCTTTAAAAGTTCTATAGTTGAATTCTGTCAACATTTGATTTTCTAAGTGTTGGATGGAGATTTGAACAGTTCCATTAGGTTTGGAATATTGAATTTGGATTAGTTGTGGGTTGATTTGGATTTAGATCCATTAGTTTGTATTTTGATCCACCGTTTGAAAAACTAGTGAAATATTCCTTAAAGGGGTTCCGGTGGTTAATTTGCTGAAAATGATATATTTTTTTAAAAATTTGATATCTCCATTGAGTCTGAAACGTCAAGATTATCTTGGTAGCATATATGGATTATCTCTGTGGAGTCCCAATCAAATTTTAAGGATTCGTTCGGAGCTTGATAGGCTTGCATCAGAATCAACAATTGTTGATATCTAGTGAAGCCACTTAAGCAACCAAGGTCCGGTTAAGCAGCAATCTTTTAGAGAATCAAGATCAATTAAATGGTAGATGCTTTAGCGGCCAGGCCTTGCTAAAGAGGTAGTCGCTTAAGCGGTCATTTAGCTGCTTAAGGAGCAACCACTATATATAACCCTATTTTCTCGATTTTCAGCAGTTTTGGACTTTGAGCTTTGAGTTTGAACGATTTTTAGGATTTTCTGCACCATTTGAGCTTGGGTAAGCTTCAAAACCTTAATACCATTACTTTTCATTGATTTATATCATCAAAACACTCTTTAATCTTGGTTTTACCATGGGATTTTGAGATTTTTTTTT
>NC_061112.1:95864640-95930607 GCF_002878395.1 Capsicum annuum
TTTGGACGTCATTTTAAACTCATTTTTTGCATGAGTTTTTAATTGTAGATTCCTTTAACCCCGGAAAATGTATTTCTAAAATAGAATTTTGACTTTATTTTTTAATTTTTGAATCATTTTTCGAATCCATTTTGAACTCGACTCAAATATGGGCAATATGGATATCATTAATTTTCTTTTAATGCGTAGATGTTCTATTTGAATGTTTTAGTTGATTTTGAGGCCATTTGAAATGGGAAAGCTTCATGTTGAAGCACTTTGGTCTTGAATTTCATCATTTTAGGTAGAATATGGCTTAACTGCTTTTTGATTGAGCTGTGTACTTAATGAATAAGTATGCTATGGGTTGGAAAAATAATTATGGGGTTCATATTTTGAGATTATTATTACTGTTGTATGTTCGAATGGGGGCTTATACTCTATAATTTTTGACTTGTGATATCTGATATTGCATGTTCCCTGTGTGGGGGCTTTATTTGACATTATAATAGTCTTTATTGAGCATGTGTTGCCTTTATCGTGATAGAAATGCCTGAGTTAGGGGTTGATATGATATTAAAGATGTCTTACATGCATATTTATTCTGATGGTGCCTAATTAGAGTTGATAATCATTAATTATGGACATATTGGGTTGAAATCTGGGCTCACTTATATACGTATTGAATGGATTGAATATTTTCATACTAATTTGGTTGTAAGCCTCACATCTTTATTTCGTATGTATACATTCAGGAGATATCGGTACCATTGAGGAATACTATTTTTAAAATAAAATAAGATATTTTTATAAAAACCCTTTTCGTGAGCACAAGCCAGAGAGGTGGGTTGAGTTTACCATGTGAGTTATAGTATATGGGCTGCGAGCCCCCATGGGTCCTATTTTGGGAGCTGCGAGCTATGTAGGTGTATACAAAAAATCATGCGATGACTTTCACTATTTGTCCCATCATCATTGCATTTCATTGCATATGAATCTTTTATGACTCTTTTAGTTTTTCCTTAACTTATGTTTAGCTCCCGTATACTTTTCATGTATATTTCCATTGTTTCATTTTAGTATTTGAATTAGAACTATTAATGAAAATGGTGTGAGCCACCATTTTGAAACTTTTCTCTTTGCACGTGATGTGCTCATAGTTTTCTTTACTTATATTATTTTCTACTTTACTCAGTAGGCCAATGATACCTACTGAGTACAAATGGACTATATGCACTCCTATTGTGCCCTTTTGATGCAGATCTTAGCTCACGTATGACATGCGAAGGTTGAGTTTATCCTATTGAGTTGGTGACTTTTCGAGGTACTATAGCACTCTAGAGTTCATAGTTACTTTTTGGGACCTCATCCTATCTTTATTTATATCTTTATGTTGTTTCTAGAGACAGACTATATATTTTCAGATTATGTTATGTATTCGATGCTCTTGTATTTGTGACATTAGATTTTGGGAGTCTTATATTACTTCTTCAGACTTTCGCTTTATTTATGTTTTGTCTTGGCCTAACTTCATTCTTGAAGTCTCGTCCTCCCTTATTTCTTATTATCTTGAGATTTTCTTTTGATTTTGGGGGATAGGATTATTTGTCAAGTCTGGACCGCAATAAGTGCCATCATGATCTCATTTTTGGGTCGTGACAACTACTCTCTACTTATTTTATTGGAAGCTTGTCTAATATTTTACAAAATTTGGTAATTAGTCCCAACTATCATTTTTGCCACATTACCGCATACTCCAAAATTTACATTCTCGGCTCACTACTATTACTTGGTTAATGGTGATTGGTGGCTTTCTTGGTTGTGGTTACTCATGTCTATGATTTATTTTTCTCCTTTTCCAAATTTCCCCCATGAGTCATCAGGGTACTTATATTAAAATCGGTAAAAGTTTATGGTGGAGAAGTAATCCTATATATTACAATGCAAAGACCTATGTGTCACGATCCAACAATGAATCTGTGGGCACCTACCTAATACCTACCCAAAATAGAAGAACCCTTGCCACCCAACCATTCATTTAATGCGAAATTTTAAAAAATTCATTTCTCAACATCATAATTCCTTCAAATCATACATAGTAACTATGGTTAATAAATTTTAGAGAAAAGACATCTTTTCCCCCCTGAACTTGTCCTCCAAACTCGCTTTAGTACTTAAACTTAACTTCCGTTTATTTACCCCCCTTAACATCTTTAAAGTGAATTAGTTTCGCTCCTTAATACATATTATCACTCTCATAACGGAGAGTGTGTTACACTCTCCACACCTCAGCGCCATGTCACTGCCACGTAAAAATTTATAATTTTTTTTTTAAAAAATAATTTCACACATATATTATTTTTATGTATTTCTTTTTAAAAAGATATATATATATATATATATATATATATTTATTTATTTATTTATTTATATAAAATAAAAATGTCCTCCCCCCTCCTTTTCCTTCTTCTTCAGCCCTTCCTCCCCCTATTTTTCCTTCTTCTTCAGTCCCCTCCTCCCCCGTCCTCTTCCAGCACCCCCTTCCCCCGTAACCCCTCCCAGCAAAATAGGCCCCCCTCTTCCAGCTCT
This sequence comes from Capsicum annuum, assembly GCF_002878395.1. Taxonomy (NCBI): domain Eukaryota; kingdom Viridiplantae; phylum Streptophyta; class Magnoliopsida; order Solanales; family Solanaceae; genus Capsicum; species Capsicum annuum. The sequence goes on from NC_061112.1 coordinate 95,867,209, forward strand.
TTCTCCCCTTTCAGTTCTCCCTCTTTTCTTGTTAACACAGAAATACCTCTATTTTTTTTAACCCCCACCAGTCGCAACCCCACCCCTACAAATAAGTTGTAATGCTTATTTTTTGCTTATTTTTTATTTAAGTTTGGAGTTTAAAAAAGTAATTCAAAAGTTATCTTACTAACAAAAACATTCAAAAGTAGAAATTAAAAAAAAATTCATTGATGGTAAGTGGTACAAAGATAAAATCATTAATCTAATTTAATTTTTGTTCAAATTTTAAGGGAGTTGGATTGAAATTTGAGATGGTGTTTAATGGAGATTTTTTTTTAATTTAATGTATTTGTGGTTTTTCTTTGATGGTTTTAACGGAGGAAAATGGAAAAAATTGAAAAAGAGTGTTGATGAAGAATGAATATGAGGTTGTTAAGGGAGGAATTTAAGTGTTGTGGATGTTTTGAAGAAGAAAGAATAAAAGGTATTCAATAAAGAATTTTTTTTAATTTAGTGTCTTTGTGGTTGTTCTTTGATGGTGTTAATGGAGGAAAATGAAAAAAAATTGAAGAAGAGTGTTGATGAAGAATGGATTTGAGGTTGTTAATGGAGGATTTGAGTGTTGTGGATGTTTTGGAGAAGAAGGAATAAAAGGTATTCAATAGAGAAGTTTTTTAATTTAGTGTCTTTGTGGTTGTTCTTTGATGGTGTTAATAGAGGAAAATGAAAAAAATTGAAGAAGAGTGTTGATGGAGATTGGATTTGAGGTTGTTAAATGGAGGAATTTGAATGTTGTTGATGTTTTGGAGTAGAAAGAATAAAAGGTGTCTATTTTTTCTTTCTAAATTCTATTATATTTTAAATAAAATATTAGTATTTTTTTAACAAATATATGCATTCTTTTTGCTTTAAATGGATATTTAAAAGAAATTAAATAGACAAAAAAAAGAGTTTTAACGCGCCCAACGGCGGTTGTTTACACGCCAGCAGATAAGAGGGGGATTTTAATGCACTTTAAAGATGTTAAGGGGGGTAAATAAATGGAAGTTAAGTTCAAGTGCTAAAGTGAGTTTGGAGGACAAGTTCAGGGGAGGAAAGATGTCTTTTCTCTAAATTTTTTAAGTATAAGTAATGTGGTATAAAATCAACAATGGATCCCCCAAAACTAGCCTAAACCAGTATAAGAGTACTAGACATAGAACAAGAGAATCCATGAAACAACATTCATACAAAATAGTGAGGGCAAGAGCTGCTGTTGAGTGATTGGCATGGTTGCTATAAAAACCGCAACTGACTTGCACCATGGCTATATTCCTGATTGGAGATATAGTAAGTGTATCACTAGTACAACTATACGTTCTGATAGATATCATCGGCTGACCAGGGTTAAAAAAAATAAGATTAATAATGAATAGGGAAAAATCATAACATCAAGTATAGTTCTATCTTTTAAATCACAAGTTATGAATTCATTAACACTACACTTTCAACATCCTTGTGACCTACCTGCCATTTAGCATTTTTATATATCATTGTCCTTTAAACACACACTCTAAATCACACGTTTTTACCCTCCACTAACTCATTATCCCAAATTCCACAACTCCTTACTCATACTAGATCGTGTCTTCTCAGTAATTCACTCTTACAATGTACTATGGGGTTTACCCTCACTTAGACTTATAGTTCTATCGACCCTGCGGGAAGGGAAAATACCATACAATATATTTCCATAATTGTACACTTAGAAAAATTAGCATTAATGTTGAATTGGGATGCACCTCGGATTCATGGTGCACTACTATGCTCCTATCAACACTACCAACAGACCAATCTGCTCAAGAATCAACAATATATATATATATATATATATATATATATATATATAAAACATAATAGAATGCCAAGGCATATCAATAAATGTATGTATGAAAGATGTGTGAACCATCACTTTCTCTCCTGAACTTTATCACATCTTTTATCCACATCATGAACATCATGATCAATAGCAATATCACCATCATCATTATCAACTTATCAATAACCACATCATGAATATCATGATGGCTCTAACAATATCACTATCTTCATAATCAAAATCCTTAATATTACCATCCTTACTTTTAATATCAATTTACATAAGGACATGCAATGTAATCAATAATTACGAGCATTGCTCGAAGGCAATCACAAGTAAATTCATATATAATCATAAGGACGTCAATCTTAATTCCACATATCCTTAGATACATACATTATTAAGTCGTTCACTCCACATTTCCTACTAAACCATAGTGTTTCAACTTAGATGTCGTTACTAATCTTGTCTATTTACGAGTATCATTTATGTTCCCAACATAGTACTCAAATTTCTTCCTAAATACTTTTATTGGAATTCTATTCTCGACCATAAAACATTACCTCAATTATTTGATAATATTTATATACTCATCTATTCTGCCATATACCGTACCACTAGGTTGTCTCTCAAACTATCCTACCCATCTAATTCCAGTCATAGGTAGCCTAAAAACTCTCTTAGGTTGCTTTTAACCCCTACTCCCCATTTACATTTTGTTAACCCTCTTTGTTACAGGATGTAACTATCAAATGCATTAGGAGCACCCTCTATTATACCCTAACTTAATACTACTCCCTTTTTTTACCATACTTAACTCACACTATACTTATGAACCATAATATTTACTTAGCTAGTCAAGGTTTTTGCAATATTCAACACATTACACACCACGAATATCAGATCAATGGTCTACAACAATATTATTAAAGCCTAATTATATTTTATCATTTTCATCCTTCTAAACATTGTACCTGAAGGCCTAATGCATAAGAACTCCTAATTTTACTATCCATGTTACATGAATCTAACTCAAGTCTAATTTCTATGATAAATAAATCATATCCTACCTAAAAAATGAACCATGATGCTATTGAGAAGAGATAGTTGTCCCATGAGTGCTAAGCGCCTTGCTGTCATGACCTTAAAGTTGAGGTCATATTGGCACCCATTGAGACCCAGCCTTAATAGGTAAGACAATTCATCCAAATAGGAAAGGAAAATTAGAAATGTAAATAAACCAAGATAAATGAGACTTCTTGAATGAATTCGTGTCAACACACATATATATAAAGAGAAATTCTAAATAAAATACCATAAACCCCAAAGATATAAGTGTCATAAGTGTTAGAGCATATAGTAAAACTTGAAATAACTAAAACACATAAAATTTTCTCTAACAAGTAAATAATGACAACTAAAATAGGATAAGATCTAAAATATGCCCAAACTATGGAGCACAATAGTACCTCAGATAATCAAACAATCATATCACAAAATCAGCTGTCGCATCTCATACTTGAGCTAGGATCTGCACTAAAAAGTCATAGTAGGAGTGAGTCTGATCCACTTGTACTTAGTAGGTCTTGTAGGCACACTGAGTAAAGCAGAAAATAATACAAGTTAAAGATAATATAAAAATATTACCTATAAATTGAAAAGTTCTGAAACAGTAGCTCACACCGTCTTTGCTAATAGTTTTATAATATAATATTAATGCAGGAACAACTAAACAAGAATATATATATGGAACTAAGATCACAAAAAGTATACGTAAAGAAACATGAAATACACATATATAATGATGGTATGATAATGATGAACAACTGAAAGTAATTGCATGACTTCTGTATACATCTATCAAACCTCGGCGCTTTCAAGATATGTTCCATAGGTGATTCACAACCCATATACAATTTCCATAATCTCAATCCACCTCTCCAACTAATGTTCACGAATAAAGGTGTATAAATTATTACATTCACTTCTCCAGCCACAGTTCATGAATTGAGGATTTTCATAAAATGTCTTATTTTGTTTTGAATCAGTGTTTCTCATGGGTATCAATATCTCATAAAATATGTATTTATTGAGTGAGTGTGTAATGCTCACAACTAATTAATATAAAGATAAGTGAACTCAGAATCAACTCGATATGTCAATAATTTATGATTTCAGTTCTTACTTGGCACCACTAGAATAAATAGTCATGTAATATATCAATAATATCCTTTCAAACCTTACTCGGGTATATTCTATCCTGATATAAGCAAAATGTTCGAATAAGGCTGATGTTGTCCATATTATACCTCTAAACAAAATATAAAATAGTTGTTGATCAAATATCAAACCCAACTAGGTTGGGGTCAATTCCTCAGAAAATAGGTCAAAATCTCTACCAAGTATTTGTCTAAGCAATCTATAAATAAGTAAAAAAGAGGATTTTGTGAATCGGTATGTCAATTGTAATGGATTTTGATTTGTTGAATTTGTAATTAGTAAAAGAGAGGCATTAGGATTGTGTTTCCTAATAAATTCATAATTCCATAGGATCTTCATACTTTGCACTCTCTCCTGGTGGTCAGTATGTAGAATTAATATGTTATGTATACTTAGAAAAACTTTCCGCTCTTATATAAGCAATATCCTCAAGTAAGTTCTCTCTTTTCCTGAGTTTGCATTGCTAAACCTTGTGATCCTAGATTATCTATTTGGTATGCCAGCTCAAGCTATTAAGTAGAGGTTGATATCCCTTGTCATTATTGTTTATTTCTTTACTCTCATTCGTTACTCATCTTTTCATCCAGAGTAAAGATAAGGTGATTTCTAACATTGTATCATCAAAAAGCAATGAAACCCAAGGAAACAACAATACATACATGAACAACGATTAAAAATCACTTTGTATTGAGAACACTACTTCATTAATCCATCATGGTTTCCATAATCCTAGTTGTGGTATTTAACTACTCATAATGGTAAGCACACAATAAAAATGAAGAAAACATAATTATGAACTTACATGAATAAGATATAAACAACTCCAAAATCTCACTTTCAATTGAAACACTAAAATTCAATATTTGTAATTACAAGACCAAGAATGTGCATTGGAACCTTTCAATAATGTACTAAAACATAAACCAATACAAAAAACCCATTAGCGGTATATTTAGATAACAATAAAAACCAATCCTAAGCACATAGTTATTTACTGAGTTGGTACCTCAAATGAGTAATGGTATAATTTAATTCCACGATCATCCTTGGTATTCATAGGTTCGACATGGAATTTTTAATCTCATAGATCATGGCTGGTTTGATGCTCAGTACGAGCTCATGGATTCTAGGTATGACCATACAGTGTAGTCATCTAATACTTTAGAAGTTCAACTTTTGTAAACTTCAAATCTGAACCTTCCTTCCACAACACCTTGGTACGCTCATAATTTTAAGATATGATCGTGTGAGACACTCATTTGATATTCTTCACTTAACATTTGCAATATTGTTTCTAGGTCCTCTTTTCATAATTAGGTTGTACAGTCATAAGATCAATGGATGATCGTGGGAACTTTCACTTGCTTTTCACTTAGGAGTTCATTCTGTGTTTCATGCTATGATCACTTGGTACGACTGTGGTCAGATCCCACGATCATAAAATTGGTTCATCTGATGCATTTTTATGTCTAAAATTCAACATTGCACTTTTCCAGACTGGTTTGGCCTGCAATTACCCAAAATACATTATATCCATATAAAAGTACATTCGTACTTGCCAATATCCATTGTTTTAACCATCTAAAGTGTCGTAAGTTCACAAAACATTAGCACCCTCAACTTAAAATAGTTACATCTCCTCGGGCAAAAAAGATACAACTATACTACCATGATGCTTAACCAAGAGAAAAACTAATAGTACTACGATAATCAAATTTTTACAAAACCATATCAAGCATGCATTAGCCAAAAACTTATGTACAACACCCTTCATTACCATCTAAACCTAAAAAAGCATTATGTATACACAGACCATTCACCATGATGCAACGAGATCAAGAAACGACATCCCATTATCAACAGATAACCCAATAATTAAGCTAATGCACTACTTAAACAAGCAATAAATACAAGATAGCCCCTACAACCTCACAACAAATAAGCCCCTAATGCTCAAAATTTGGAACAAATGTCAAGACAGGAACAAAAATGAATCACTCACTCTAACAAAAAAGTCATGTAGTGTGCGTTTGATACCATGGGTTTGCCTTCATTTTCTATGTAGTCGAATTAGGATCAATATAGAGCTTTTAACAGCTTGTAATGTAGTTTTAGGGATGGGTATGGTACATATGGAAAAAATCTTCTTGGCACTATACCACTTTTGCTCCACTTTCCAACTTTTTTTTTATTCTACTTTCTTTTTCCAACATTTTGAACCCCGAGTGCATTTTTATTTTCTCTACTTCTTTTCATTTTTTAGTTTTTTTCTTTTTTTCACAAACTTTTCTTTTTCACTTTTTTTTCTTTTTTGTACAATATGGCACCTGAAGCTCTGTTTCATTTTACTAACTTTTTCTACTTGCTCAAACTTTTTCATGCACCCATACAATAGTTACCCTCAACTTAGGCAATTTGTTTGAGTTGAGGTTTGAATTGTCCAAGGAGGTACCTATAATTCCCCGAGTCTACACCCTAGACATCACACAGTGCTTAAGACCCTAAAGGATCAAGCGCTAACTCATAACTGATACCTGTTATGAGCACTGAATAATAATACCAAAAATATATGCAAAAGTATAACTAAATAGGACATAAGGTTCTCAAAATACCAAAATAATAACTGAATGTACTGATAATAAAATCTGAAAACTGAATAATTGACTGTGCTAGTCTGAAAGCCTCTAACTATCTGAATATGAAGTTGATGGGACAAACCCCCAACTAACTCCGACTGAAATGAGTACTGGACTAATGAAATACTGAAATAACATAATATCCTCAATGGATAAGAAGTCACTATTAAATCTACTGCTCATATCCTAAGTTACTAAGTACGATCAGGAACCTGAGCATCTGAACCTATGATATGAGACAACATAGCACAAGAAAGAGTATGCGTCAGTATATGGAATGTATTGGTATGCTAAGTGAGATAGGATGATATAAACGGGTTCATATGCATGACATGATAACTAATTAAATGAACATCATGAAGTCACTGGATGAGAGTACATATAGAACTGTAACTATTGAACATGCTGAATATGCAATACTGCGCATATAATGTCTGTCTAAATTAGACTTAAACTGAAGTACTAAGTTTTGATAACTGAATACTAATAACTAAAAGTGTAGACTGATACTGAAGTACTGATTTATGATGGCTAAGTAACTGATATTTGATATCTATAGTTCTGTAAAACTATCTGAGTTCTTTACTGAATACTGAGACTAAAACTATAACTGTGGGAGTGTTCATCTAATTGACATACCCTGATTATAAACTGAGTTGGGGTCCAACCTGTGACCCAGTTGGAAAGGTGTTAGCACCTTTCCACGGGATACTAATAATATTGGATAAACCTTAATCTGGTAGGATGACTTATGAAATATATATATGATTGCATCAACCCTAGTCTGGCATGAGGACGACTTACCCTACGCTGGCTACGTAGTTCTGTAACATAGGGACTGCTACTACAGGTCAAACTCTCTGCTAGAAGGAATGCCTCCATCCCTGGGTTCGCTCGGTGCTGAATGCTACTTCCAACTGAATCGATACTGAACTGATCACTAGACTGTACTAAGATTGACTGAACAGACACTGATCGGGTTGACTGACTGAGTTCTATTGCTGACTGAGTACTACTGTTCTTGAACTTTACTGGGACTATTCTATATTTACTACAACTAAGTAAACAACTAGATTTTGGGTAATAAATACCCCCAGGACTCGATAACATCAATAATTAAGCATGATAAATCTTGAAAGGATATCAATAGTCAATTTTTCATAATTCATTCACTGAGACATTTTGTCAAAAACTTGGAGGTTATGAACTTGTACATGAATCAGAACACATGCTAACATGTCATGATTACACTATTCAATTCACATGGACATTCTATCAAACGCTTGGGGAGCATGATTGTGATACATGAAGGATAACATTTAGTGCATCGTAACTTCAATATGTAATCTTGCAAATTCAAGGGTTTTGATCTGAGAGATTCATAATTCAACACACGTGCTAACATAATTTCATGGAAACTCATAAAAGATCTCAACATGAAACCCATAAAACAACACAAACATGAGCATAGTTCAATTCATAGCATGCGAATCATAAATTCAAGCTTTAAAAAGAGTTCTTGAACTCTAAGGGTGGAAGGAGACCCAGGATGAACACCTAACATTCTTTGATTGTTAATTTCGTGAAGATTGTGGTGAGTAATTGAGACTTGATTCTTGAGATTGATGAAACTAGGGCTTGTTCTTGAGAGGATTTTGACAATAAAGAATGTAATTTTCCATTTTGGGAGTTAAATATCATTTTTTAGCTAAATTGGGTAAGGGAAAAAGTACCTAAATGCCATTGGAAACTCAAAATTTAATGTGCAAAATTGGCCCTGTGACACAACACACAACACGCCGTATCGATGGGATCGATGTAATCACCGACACATTGCATTGATGGTGTAAACGCCATAGCCAATGCAATGCGTTAAGATCGCATTGGCTTGCTGTTTTGGCCATCCAAACACGACCCAAACGAAGTCTGAAAATTCTAAAACTCACCCAAGATGACCTATTGACATCCCTGATCATGAATCAATTTAAAAATCAACATTTTAAGGTTGGAAAGATCATAAATAATGCCATTGAAATATTGAGGCCAAAAATGAGACTAAATGTCAACACTTGGCTAAAATTTTCTAAGTCTGGGACCTCTTTTGGCATGCTATATAAGACTAAAATGACTAGAATTTTGTGGGGTCTTATCATGTCTCCCCATTAAGAACATTCATCCTAGAATGAGACTGACTGAACTGAGAGTAACTTAGGAACTGTACTAACACTTACATGCATAATTGAAGCATGATTGAATTCTGGAGACATGACACATGACTGAACTGTTTCATGAATGCAAGAATGATATGAGAATGTTATGCAGATGTAACTGAGCATATAATAGAGTAAATCTAAGAAAAATTGTTATCTTAGTCTGAGTCTGAGTTTGTGTAGAAGAGGTGAGGATACTTGGTTCACATGTCTGTTTCTGCTTCCCAAGTAGGTCCCTCAACGGACTGATTCTACCAAAGAACTTTGACCAAAGGAACTTCTTTGTTCCTTAGTCTGCTCATCCGATGATCAAGGATTTTGACTGGGACTTCCTCATAAGAGAGACTGTTCTGAATATCTATATTCTTTATGGGGACTGCAACTGTTGGGTCACCAATGCACTTCTTTAGCAAGGAGATATAAAACACTAGGTGCACTGATGCTAAGTCTGCACGCAACTCAAGATCAGAAGCTACCTTACCGAAATGACTGAGAATCCTATAAGGACCAATATATCGGTGACTAAGCTTCCCCTTCTTGCAAATCTCTTCACTCCCATCATGGGAGAGATTTTCAAATACACAAAGTCACCAATCTCAAACTCAAGATCTTTTTTTCTCACATCTGCATATGATTTCTGTTGGCTTTGAGCTGTCTTAAGCCTCTCTCTGATTAACTGCACTTTTTCTAAGGCATTAAATACTGAGTTTCGCCCTGCTACTGCGACCTCACCTATTTCAAACCAATCAATGGGAGATCTACATTTCCTCCCATAAAGTGACTCAAAAGGAGCTATCTAAATACTAGAATGATGACTGTTATTATATACAAACTCAATCAAAGGTAAGTGGTCATCCTAACTGCCCTTAAAGTCAATAACACACGCTCTTAACATATCTTCTAGAGTCTGAATGGTTCTTTCTTCTTGACCATATATCTAATGGTGGAAGGCTGTACTGAGGTGAACTTGGGTACCAAGACCCTTTTAGAAGGCTTTCCATAAATAAAAGGTGAATTGCGTACCTATATCTGAAATAATAGACAATGGGATACCATGCAATCTGACCAACTCTCTAACATAGAGCTTGGAATAATCCTCGACTAAATAAGAGGTATGAACTTGAAAGAAATGGGATGATTTGGTCATCCTATCCACAATGACCCAAATTGAATCGTGCTGACGATGAGTACAAGGCAAACCTATCACAAAGGTCATGTTCACTTTTTCCCACTTCCATGTGGGAGTGCTAAACTTCTGCATAGACCCACTAGGCTTCTGATGGTTAATCTTAACCTGCTGAAACATGGATCTCTTAGCCATAAACTCTGTAATGTCTTTCTTTATCTCACTCCACCAATAGACTTCCCACAAGTTGTGGTATATATTTGTGGCCCCTAGATAAACCGAATAACATGCACCATACACTACTACATGAATCTGCTGTCTCACGCCATCCATACATAGCACACATAGTCTACCCTGACAACACAACAAACCATATCTCTCTTGGGAGAAAACCTCTACTTTCTGGTCTCTGACTGACTTTTTCAGCTTAACTAAACTGGGAGCTCTGTCCTATTTTTCTTTTACTTCAAAAACCAAAGATGATTCCAAACTATTCTATACCCAAACACTACCCTCAACTGAATCAACCAAACAGACACCTAGTCTGGCAAACTGATGAACATCCTGAACTAACTTCTTCTTACCATCCTCAACGTGAGCAACACTGCTCATGGACGACCTACTGAGAGCATCATCTACTATATTGGCCTTGCTCGGATAATACAAAACACTTATGTCATAATCTTTCAACAACTTTAACCACCTTCTCTGAGATAAGTTCATGTCTTTTTGAGACAATACATACTGCAAACTTTTGTGGTCTATGAACACATCAACATGTACCCCATATAAATAGTGCCTCCAAATCTTTAAGGCAAACACAATAGCTGCTAACTCAAGATTATGGGTGGGGTAATTCTTTTTATGGGGCTTAAGCTGTTTAGAGGCATAGTTCACAACCTTACCCTTCTGTATCAAAAAACACCCCAAACTAACTCTGGAAGAATCACAATACACAACAAACCCATCTAAACCATTGAGTAAAGTCAAAACTGGGATTGTAGTAAGTTGAGTATTTAATTCCTGAAAACTTTTCTCATAAGAATCTGACCATAGGAATTTGACTTTATTTTGAGTCAATCTGGACATGGGGGATGCAATAGACTAAAATCCTTCAACAAACTATCGGTAATAGCCAACCAAACACTAGAAACTCTTGATATCTAACAGAGAGATAGGTCTAGGCTAGTTTCTCACTGCTTTAGTGTTTTGAGGATCAATTCTAATGCCATCATTGAAAACTATATGACCAAGGAAAGCTATTGATCTTAGCCAAAATTTGCACTTACTAAATTTTGCAAACAACTATGGGCTCTGAGAGTCTGTAATACTATTCTAAGATGGCCTATGTGATCATTTTCACTGCGAAAGTAGACAAGAATGTCATCTATGAAGACTATGATAAACATGTCTAAGTACTGCTTGAACATGCAGTTCATCAAGTCTATGAAAGCAACTGGGGCATTGGTAAGACTAAATGACATGACTAGAAATTTGATATGACCATACCAAGTTCTGAAAGGTGTTTTCAAAATGTCACATTCTCTGACTCTGAGCTGATGATAGCCTGATCTGAGGTTTATCTTATTAAAGTAACTGGCACCCTGAAGTTGTTCAAATAAGTCATCAATTTTAGGAAATGGGTACTTGTTCTTGATGGTGACTTTGTTCAAATAACGCTAGTCAATACACATTCTGAGAGAGCCATCTTTCTTACACATAAATAAAACTAGTGCGCCCCACGGGGAGACACTGGGTCTAATGAATCCCATTTTTAGGAGGTATTTCAACTACTCTTTCAATTTTTTGAGTTTAGTTGGAGCTATTCTGCATGACGGAATAGAGATTGGCTAATTATCTGGAAGAAGAGCTATTTCAAAGTCAATTTCCCTTTTGAGAGGAACTCCGGGAAGATCTTTGAGAAACACATCTGGAAATTCACTTGCTACTAGAATTGACTCAAGATTAGGAGTCTCAGAACTAGAATTTTTAACTCAAATGAGATGATAGACATACCCCTTGGATATTATTTTTCTCGCTCTAAGGTATGAAACAAGCTGACCCTTAAGTGTTGAAGACTACCCCTCCATTCTAGGACAGTTTCATTAGGGAACTGAAAATAAACAACTCTATTTCTACAATTAATTGAAGCATAGCATGAATAGAGCCCATCCATGCAGAGAATGACGTCAAAATCTGTCATTTCAAACTCTATGATGTCTGCTGAAGTAACTTTTTAAGACATCATAACCAAATAGCTCCTGTATACCTATCGGGATATAATAGATTTACCCACTTGGGTTGATACTGAAAAAGACTCTGTTAAGATTTCAAGATTGACTTTGAAGTTAACAGCTACATAAGGAGTTACAAAGGACAAAGAAACACCTGGATATAGTAAAGCATAAACATGTAAATAGTGAACTTGTGACGTACCAGTGACCACATTAGGAGAACTTTCCTAATCTTGTCGGTACTGAAGTTTATAAAGCCTATTTGGGCATTTCCCACTGGTGGCACTGGAAGTGGCACCATGCTAAGACAGGTGACCATACTGAGCTGGGGGATGATTATGCTGACTCTGTGAACCCACCTGAGGAAACTCTCTAATCTTATGACCTGGCTTGCCACATCCAAAACATACTTCACTGCCAGCCCTATAGAAAACCTGATGGTTTCTGCCATACTTCTGACAAAAAGGTTTTGTTCGAGCACTGCTAATGCTACCTTGAGATTTAGAGCCTAGCGCCCTATCCTTATTACCATTTCTGAATTTAGGCACCGGAGCACTGGCTAAGGATGAATATAGAAATAAAGATTTTGGGCAGAACTGAGGACGATTACCACCCTCTGACTTAGGCTAAGTAAAGTTAGAGCTATCTATTCTATCCCTCTTATTCACCCTGTCTTTCTCTTTAGTATTATTCTCCTTTATCCATTGAGCATGGACCATCAACCTAGACAAGTCTATCTCCTTAATCAATATTGCGGTCCTACACTCCTTGAGCGCACTATTAGATACACCAGACACAAACTTACTCATTATAGATCTGCTATCAGCTATCATATAAGGTGCATATCTGGCTAACTGAGTAAATTTAAGAGAATACTTCTTTATTTTCATACTTCCCTGCTTTAGGTTAATAAAATCTAACACCTTAGTCTCTCTCAATTCAAGCGAGAAAATCTATCTAGAAATGCAGTAGCAAACTCTTTCAATTCTATAGGCCCTGCATCTGCGGCCCTATCTGCCTTTAACTGCCTAAATAATGTATGAGCCATATCCTACAACTAATAGATAGCTAACTTAGCATTCTCACTAGTGGTTACCCCCATAATATCTGTTACCTTCTCACCATGTCAAGGAATTCTCATGGATTCTCTTTAGACTTGGATCCTGAATAAGAAAGTAGTTTTATTTAGGTGAAGTCCCAAATTCTATCTGTAGTGGTATTGACCACTAGGTTGGACTAAACAACAGCTGAGCATTCATTATGGGCTTATACAGAATGATCTAGAGTGGTGAAAGCTGATTTGAATTCTGTGTAGGAAACATGCTCATCTAAGGGATCTTTCTAAACGGGCGGAGGTGCCGGCTGGTTTCCAGTTCTTCTTTTGTTGGTTTTTTTGAGAGGAATGTTATGTAAACAGAAGGAAAGATTGGATTTGACATAGAATTTAACTTGAGATTATGCTTACTCGCATAATATGAATACTGAAAGAAGGGAAATTTTTTCTAAAAATGCCTCATAGCCTCTTTTTCAAAAGTGTAGTGCGCTACACACCCATGAACAAGACTCTACTTGACGTGGCTTTCAGAATCCCTAGGACTCTTTAGAACCTTAGTCTCTTATACCAAGTTTTTTATGCCCCGATTCTACACCCTAGACATCACATGGTGCTTACAATCCTAAAGGATCACAAGCTAACCCATGACTAGTACCTGCTATGAGCACTAAATAATAATACTAAAAATATATGTGGAAGTATAATTGAATAGGCCATAAGGTTCTTAAAATACAGAAATAATAATTGAATATACTAATAATAATATCTGAAAACTGAATAACTGACTGTGCTAGTCTGAAAGCCTCTAACTGTCTGAATATAGAGTTAATGGGACAAACTCCTAACTAACTCCGACTGAAATGACTACTGAACTGCTGAAATACTGAAATAACATAATATCTTTGATGGATGAGGACTCACTATTGAATCTTATACTGATATCTAGAGTTGCTAAGTACAGTTAGGAACTTGAGTGTTCGAAAGAGTATGCGTAAGTACGTGGAATGTATTGGAATGCTAAGTGAGGTTTGATGATATACATGGGTTCACATGCATGAGATGATAACTGACTGAATAAACATCGTGAAATCACTAGATGAGAGTACATGCAGAATTGTAACTACTGTCATACCCTATTTTTACCTGAGGTTAAAATGAGCACGACATTCTGTACTCTAAAAGAATGAAAATTTGTCAGAGTCGCTACCTAATTTTTAAGAAAAATAAGGAAAACCTTTTTTATTTATTAGCATTATGATTAATGTTTTAGTCTGTGAAAACCAATTGAAATTCTAGGTAAGGATTCAAGTTATTCCGAAGGAAAGGGGTTAGGCATCCTTCAGAATCCACAAGCAGTACCCGGCTAGATTAAATTTATCAAAGAGGGAGGAGATATAAATATTTAAAATAATGTAAAAAAATATATGTATTAAGTATAAAATAACTCTTTAAGGATATAAATATAAAACTATGTAAAGGTATGTGTATATAAATAAAACATATTGTTGTAAAAACATGTAAAAGATATGCGTAAAAATGTGTAAATATATGTGAAAAGGAAAAGTATTTTAATGATGCATGAAAAAGAAATGAATTTTAATATGACATAAAAAGAAATATATTTATAAGTAATATTTTATTTGATTAAATTTATAAAGAAAAGTAAAATTTATTTGAGAAGAAAAGACTACAAAATATGTGAATTACTTAATTAATAATTATTTTAAGTAAGTTAATGAAAATAATATATGTTTTATTGTAAAAGTATGTAAACAAAGCATTAGTATATGTTTGTAAAGAAAGGATAAAGTTGAATAAAGAAAAAAATTATTTTAAAAAGATCATATTATGCTTTTAGTGTAGAAAGTATAAATTACTTTTTGTTAGTTATTTAAAAGTTAATGTATATATTAACAGTTTAAATAACGTGTGAAGAGAATCACAAAAAAAATAAAAAAATATCATAAAAAATTATGTTAAAGAAAAGACTATGCTGCAACCCAATGTATCAATTAACTGATTTAAATATCTAAATGAATTAAAATTTTCAACATAAATATTAACAGCCTAAATTTGCCTAAACGCATGATAATAATTGTATAAATAAAGAACATCCCCGCCCAACGCTCCAAAAAATAGAGTTTTCCCTATAATGATATTTGTACAAATATAAGAATATAAAATAAATACAAAATTAAAAGGACTTTTTGAATGCAACTCCCAACGAGTATTCCAAATAACCTGTACAAACACTTGCAAACAAAAAATGTTAGTAACAAATAAATGATTATAAAAAAAAAAGATATGTCCAAATGTAATTTTCGTTAAAAAGTAGCTCACATTGAATTTTAAATATGTGTGGACTCGGATTAAGTTTTAGACTCGCCATGGCTGCGAAATAGTTGCTCGACTAATCGACCATCCTAAATCGCCTTGCCATGACACGAATCGTAAAATCCTTTGTGTTGTCGTGATAATTTAAGAGTTTCTTCATTGCTCAAAAATATTTCGTTTTTACGGATTTGTATACGTAAAGTTCGTCTTTTATTTACAGAGGCCTCAAAATTAATAATAATTTTTTCATTGGCCAAAATCTATAGTATTTGTTCATTATATCAGTCAAATATATCCAAATAATCAATAAAAGGGTAAAATACTAAAATATGCAAATGCAGTAATGGAATAATGTAAGACCATGCAAAAATGGCAAAAAATCATTAACTTTTGAATAGAACAATCACCCCAAATATCCAAATCAGTATTAAATAGAGCAACAACAATCAGCCAAAGTAAATTATTAAAGAACCCATGGCAAACTCCGATCAGATCTAAAAAACAAGCATAATAAAATATTACTGTCAAGCATCACAAGTAAACAAAGGCACTAACCCACAACAAACAGTATTCGAAGCAACAATATGAAGAACGAACAAAGAGGAAAAGAAAATCGCCTAAGACTGAAACAAAAAATGAGGTAACCGGCGTCGCTTCAACGGAATTTATTTGGAGCAACGCAGGAACTTAGATTCCGGCAAGATCTGGAACTTAAAGAAATAAAGAAAGGATGGGTCACTGGTGTTGCCTCAACGGGTTTCACCGGAGCAACACCGGAGAGGCGTGGATCCGATAGGATCTATATATTTTCCAGCGAGCAGCAGCGACAAGAAGAAATAATAAATAAAAAAAGTGAAAGGGGCGGCAGTTGGACATTGTTGGGTGATCGCCGGAATTGGAAAAAAGGAAGACTGATTTGGTATAATTTGTGAGAGATAAAGGAGGAAGAAAATCTAATTATGTGTGTATTTTTTGTGTATGTTTTTGTGTTAAAGTGTGTTTCTTTTTGGAGAAGTTGTGTGTTGTGTTTATGTTTTTTTAGAGAGAAAAATCATGGAGGGGGTTGGCTTTTTGTTGGTTTAGAGGGGAAGAGAGGTATTAGAGAAAGAGAAGGGTAAGAGAGAGACAGAGAAGGCTCCCTCTGTGTTTTAAATTTTTCCTCCCTTTTGTAGAATGGGAAAATCTGATTTGATATAGGTGTCCATTGCAAACGTTTGAAATTGATCCGTTGCAAAAGCTGACTAATACTCAAATTATAGATTTTCATTGATTTTTTTTTGACTTATGTAACAATTAGCAAATTAAAAAAATATCATTTTCTTAGATGACATAAAGAAAAGAAAAACTCTACTTTTTGCCTTAAAATATGTTTTGAAAAAAAAAAGTATTCTAAAAAAATGATGGACCTTTGTGTTATCTAAAGTTTAAAACTCACATTATTGCTAATCATATCTATCTTCCTACCAAATTATTATTTGGGTCCTTTCTAATCTTAAATTGATTCTTTTGAGCTTCTAATTTAATAGCTAGTTTAATATTTATTAAATAATGATAATTAAAAAATTATGAAAAATTTAACGTATGCATGACTACTTTAATAAATATGAGACTAAAAAATAAAGTAACAACGATCGATTTTAAAGAAAAATAAAATAAAATAATAGCAGTATTATTGTTAACACATTAGTATTTTAAAATTAGTAATAATAGTATTACATAAATAAGAAAGGTAAAAAATAGTAATAAATTAAAATAGTGATGAAATATAAAATATTCAACTTACTATTAATTTGGAAGTTCAAGAAAATAAATTAATAGAAAGGATGGACAAAATTTGGGCATCAACAAATATTATTTGTGCTAATGTAATAGGACACCAAATTATTATTGTACTTATATTGAAATAATTGATTTGGTTCAATTTTTGAAGACTGTAAAATGTATAAATTATTTTGTAACTATGAAAAAATATAAAGAAGATTAAAAATATTAAAAATGTAATTAATTTAAAAAAATATTATAAAGATGTGATGTCATGCACATGTGCAAATGTTTGTGAAATAATAAATTGATAAGAATAAGAAAAATTATTAACAAATTATAAAGAGCAAAAATATAAAAATAAATTGATAAAATTCTAAAGTAAGGATGAACATCAATTTTTATTATCAATTATAAAAAATATGTGAAAATTGTATTTTGTGCCCTTTAACGGTCAAGAAGCCTAAAGACGTTAAGTACGGAGAGCAAAAATTGGGTGTCAACAGTTGTCCCTTTTGGTTTGAAGGCGATGTAGAAGTCTTCAAACTAAAATGTTGACATGTAGCCAATTTTGCTCGATAAAATAATTTGATGAAAATTCAACCGAACTCCAGTTTATAGTTACCTACATACCTTAAGTTGTATGAGGATCAGGTCGGGTGGTTTCCAAGAGAATAGGTAATTTCCTTGTTATTAATGGTGAAATACCATGTGAAAATGATTATAAAAAGAAAGACTATTTGGGAACAAAAGTGTTCATCTATTCCCGATGCTCCTTTAAAAAATGGCCAGTATCGAGCTGTGAGATATTGGGGATGCAAGAATGTGTACTTGCTGGGGAGAAAGAGTATTATGGTTGTGACAATCGAATTTTGCATTGATCTTCCAATATATTTCGAGTGTTACGAGAATTAGATCGCTGTAATTCTAATCATAACAATATCAAAATTTGCCTCAGTGTGGAGTTATGGTGAAACTGGGTTTCTTCGAGGATGATAGCAAAAATTTTAACACGAATAGAATAAATATGGGTGCATGTTCCAAAATTGGCTGTTTGGGTAGCTGGGAATGAGGAGATGTCAGATAGCAATATTTGCTGAGGACTTTGACAGGAAAGGAGATTGCGAATTTTCAAAGATTGCCCCAGAGTATCGGATTAAGAGGACACTGAGTGATGATAATAAGGATTATAAAAATGAGAGTTTTGGATTGAGTTGAGTTGAGTTTCTTCGTCGAAATTCCTGACGTAACTAGGAATGCCTAACATTCCGCTAGCTTGCCCCAGTTTGCTGCTAAGAGGATAGTTCCAGTTTGTACTACATGTTCTAGTATTATCTCTGTTTGTGAATACAATCCGACTAGTGGGGCAATAACATAGCCTCCATAGGCTGAGTAACTGCTTGAAAGTAAAATCCTCCGCCGACTAAGTAATAATTGAAATGTAAGTAGCCTTCGTCGACTAAAATACAAATAACTTCCGTTGGCTGAGCAGTTGCTGAAATATAATAGCCTCCATCGGGTATATGTAAATAGCCTCCGTCGGCTGAAATGTAAATTGCATCTGTCGGCTGAAATGATTGTTGAGGAAGTGAAAGTTGTATTATATGCCCTATTATTAGGGGTGGGCATGCCTCGTCCTATTGTTTGGGGCAGACTTGCCCTGACCTATTGTTCGGGGTGAACAAACCTGTCCAATTTTCGGGGCGGACAACCTTGTCCTATTGTTCGGGGTGGACTGCCTTGTCCTATTGTTCGAGGTGGACTACCCTGTTCTATTATTCGGGGCGGATAGCCCTGTCGTATTGTTCGGGGTGGACAACCCTGTGTTATGTTAGAGTTTTGTGAACAACTTTTGCTACTTGATGACCGGGTCTTAATGGGGATATCTCTTTAATGCGACCTGGATTCTCAGCTTGTGATGGTGAGGCAACATTTAGGCTTCCAAGGTGTTTGAACCTTTGTTGTAGCTATGTTATACCTGTGCTCAAAGAAAGCTTCTTAGTTTGGGGAGAGGGTGTTGATTTTATGCTGATCGAGAACTTAGCCTAACAGTTATCTCGTCCTTCAATCTTCCGACAATAGGTAATCTATTCGATATTTGGAGTAGTGATGCCTGCTAATCCCAAATGATGTGCTCATAATGGTATATCTTATAGCGGGGACTTTCTCTGTCTTTATCTTTTCTTTCGGCTTTTGTCAAAGCAACAAGATTAATATGGATTGAGGTGACAAACAACATTTTTGAAAAGATAGAAGGATTATGTTGTTGATATGATCGAGCCTATCTTGGGCTGCCTGCGTATACTAGAATATGAATCAGGTAAAAACGTAGTTCCGCGTGAGGAGAATTAAGAAAATTTAGCCACAAGGGTGGGTGGGTGGAGAATGGTAAGGTTGATAATGATGAGTTTTCCTTCAAAGCTCATTTGGTCGCTTCTGAGCGATGCCTCTTATGTAAGTCTTCAATATCTTATCTCTTTTTCCTTGTTCCAACGATTAGCATCAAAGCATTTTATGATTGATGTTTTTGTAGGTTGTTGGAGTCAAACAAGCGTTGAGATTTGCATCTCAATGTTTTTTGTGTCATGGTTTTGAGAGGGAGAGTAGTAAATGCGCTGTATAAGCTATCTTCATATATAGCCTTACTGACTTGCATTTTATGAAAGCAAGAGGCTTGGGTACATGCGCGAGTCTTCTCTGCGTAAACTCTAAATATTTCTTGGGTGCCTTCTCGAAAGTTTCCTTATCTTATGAGCGTCTTCGTATATAAACTCTTTTTGGGTCCACTACAGCCGTCCATTCGTGTACCTATTTGGAAGAAAATAACTTGCAACAACAGACACAACAACCTCTTTGGTTGTTGTATAATCATTTGTCAATTGAATATGTCTTCAAAGTGGGGTTCCCCTTTTGGACACCACCGACACTTTATGCAGAAGGGTCCCTATGACCGTATAATCTTGTGTTGATGCGGTAATTCTTTTGAGTCACCCATAATGCTTGTCAAATGATAACCGTTCTAGTTATTACCAATAATTCTTCGCATATGATATCTGATAAGTCTTACGCATCTTTTGTATCAATACAACTTATAAATTCCCCTTGAATCGTCAATCTTTGGATTATCTTGCGTATTATTTGATGTTGGATAAGAGGCGACTTATAGATATTCTTTGAATTTATAGTCTTTAGGTAATCCTACACATTATCCGACCTTAGATAAGAGATGACTTATAGATATCTCTCCAATCGCTAGCTTTCAGGTGTTCCTGCACATCTTCCAACCTTGGATACAACATGACTTATAGATATCTCTCAAATTGCTAGTCCTTGGAAAATCCTACACATAATCTATCTTGGATATGACGCAGCTTATAGAGAACCCTTGGACGTATCAATTTGATAATCTCGCATATTATCCGGTAAGGATTTAGTTATGACTTATGGATAACCTTCAGACTATTAATTTTTCAGTAACCTTGCATACTATCCGATTAGGATGTTATTACGGCTTACGGAAGACCTATAGGATATCAACTCAGAGGTAATCTTGCACACTATCTTATTTTCAAATAATATGACTTATAGATGATCCTAAAGCATTTGGATCGATAGTATATTTTAACGGTATTTGTAGTGAAGATCTTTATAGAATTTGTAGAGAAGATCTTTGGTTAAGTGGTGGAAGTGTCTTCTGTATTGGCCCTTGGTGCATTTCACTCGATATTGCAGTCAATTTGTTCCCCGTTGATGCCTTGTAGCTTTAGTGGTGACTTGCGTTATTTGGTACAAATCAACCTTGATTGTAACATTTCTAAGTTGAACGTCCCAAACTTCATTGATTTTTAAAGCATTCTTCAAAGTTTACCCCAGTCTATTGGAGAGACTTTCTCGTTGACTCTTCGCTGCATATCTCGGGATAGCCTTGATGGGTCATGTCAGGTTTTTTGGATATCATCGCGTTCAAGTTTTGCTCTTCGTTAAGGGAAAATGGAATTTTGTATTACAAAGGGACCAAACCTTATATAGGCTGCCTACGTATCCCGCCGAGGGAAATCAGGTCGCACGTAGTTCCAATTACAAAAGGGGAAATGATTCTAGTTAAGTACAGCCAAACCCGATGAGGATTGCCTACGTATATCACCATGAGAAATCAGGTCAGAACGTAGTTATATTACATGATAATTAGAGGGGAATATTATACCTTTAAATATAGGACTATATTGACTGCTTCTGAGTCAATCAACTTGGATTCAATCTATTGTATTCCCACTAAAGTTATTGCTTCTCTGTAGAATGACTTATATGAAAGCCTTGTCGGCTCGACGTGGAGGATGGTGTCCCTCATGTTATATATAATCTTCTATTTTCATGAATGGTACCAGATCATTATTTATATTTGGTTGCACAACGACACATTAGATTGCCCTGGCCTTGATCAAGCACTCAATTTTGTGCCATAACCTATTACAATCTTCAGTATCGTGCCCTTGAAATCTAGAATGGAAGGCACATATCTTTCTTTCATCGAACCACTTAGGCCATTAGGAATCTTCCCCAGCTTGGGTTGCAATAAATTTATAACTCTCAATTTTTCAAACAAAAAGTGACAATGGTTCAACAAATTGAGTGCGGCTTCGATTATGCTTACCCTTCAAATTTTGTCTTAGCGAAAAAGGTGTCTGATTTTGATAAACTACACTTGGATTGGTGCACATGGTTGTGGTGGATTTAAGTATATGGGAGCTTGGGGTTGAAGGTAATTTTGTTGGATATCATAGGTATGATGTAGTTTGTGACTCGATATTTGTAACGGTTCATAATCAGGGTTTTGAAGTGATTGGGATGATTTATATATTGGGTGCGGTATTAAAACAGATACTTCTTTTTTATTCTCAACCTTGGCTCCTTCGATGAACTCTAATCGAGTAAACTCGCTCGAGTTATTTGCCAACTTAATCTTTCCAGAGTTAATCGCCTCTTCTATAAAATTCCCCATTTTGACACAATCAGCAAACTTCTACCCCAATATGGACATTATCCTTTCAAAATAGACACCCTTTTGACTGCAGATAAAATACTTTATTAATTCACTTTCGGCCATTTGTGGTTGGACTTTTCCTGCCTCAGCCCTCCATCGTCGAGCATATTCCTGAAATGATTCAGAGGAATTCTTTTATATACTGGTAAGGAAAAGTTGATTAGATGCGATTTCTGTATTAAACTTGAAACGATTCATAAAGTCTTCAGCCATGTCACTCCATTGTGCCAATGATGAGGGTCTTGTTTGTGTACCAAGCGAGAGCCTCACCAGATAAACTTCTAATGAACAATTTCATTATGTGCTTCTCATTTTTTCCAATCCTTACCAATTTATCATAATATGCTCTTAAATGAGTATGAGGATCCCCGGTTCCATCAAACAAATCGAACTTAGGTGGCTTGAACCGAACTGGTAAATCAATATCTGGATGGATACATAAATCTTCATCGACCAAATGCTCACTGACTTGAGTTTCTTGGAGGTGTTTCATCGGTCGCTTTAGATTACGAAGCTCATTTATGATTTTGTCATTCCCCTCTTTTGTTCCTGCACTTATTGGAAGCCTACTTTTAGCAAACATAGTGAAAATGGGTGTCTCAGTCATGCACATTGGAGAAATATATTGTTCTTGAAAGGTAGCATGATTTGTTCATTAAATATCGCGAGCAGATGTGACAATATTTGGATGTGGGGTGCAACGAGGAAATTTATGGGAGGTGATGGGTGTGAATGGGGAGTCGTTATGGGAGGTTGTACTGACTGATAGCGTTTTAGGTATTGGAGTTTCTAGCGACAAAAAAATAAGAGGGAATGGTAGAGTAGCCATGGATGGATGTGTAGGATCCTTTCCTTGGTGAAGTTCTCCTCTTAACGTCTTGAGTTGTTGCTCCAAAAGAAGCATATGTTCATCTTTATCTGCATTATCTTGTCTTTTGAAAATCCTTATTATGTTTGCCAGCATTGGAACACTTCTGGTCGGGTCAACGGTATTGATGATCATTCTTGAGATATATAGCTTAAGTCGGCTAGTTCTATTGATCAACACAATTAATCTCTGTTGGGGGGATAATGCCAACAAAAATAAAAGTTAAGGAGTTAGTTCGTGTCGATGGACAAGCACATTCATACAACATCAAGTAAGTGCATCTTATATGTGGAGCCTCATTTTGCCAGAGGTAGGCCCTCGTTCAAATAAACTGACATAGATGAATTTAGATTTTGACACATTTTGGATTCAGAACAATTTTAAGTTTTCTTAAAAAGGGAATGTATCCAACAAGGGTGGCTAAAAGAGGCCTATATAGTTGATAAGAATTGATAGAAGTGGGCTAAAATGATGCCTTTAAGAAAGTGAGTATCTCATATCTCGTTATTGATGAATGAGGATCTTGTGGTAGAGCTATCGAATAGAAGAGTAGTATCGACAATACCTCACGCTCATTGGCTGGAAAGAGTTAGAAATGGGTGAAGATGAATAATATTTCACATTCATTGTTTTAAAGAAGGGTGTCAAATAATTGCAGAGTTTGAATAATATTCTACATCTGTTGACTAGAAAAAGGTATCAAACATTGGAAGAATGCTTGACGACATTCCACTCTAGTTTGGATAAAAAAAAGTTAGACGTAGGTGGAGTTTTTTTAGTGACATTCCCTATCTGCGGACTTGAAGAGAAAGTCGAATGAAAGCAAAGCATTTTTAGAACACTCGACTTTCATGGACTTTGAGAAAGATATTTGTGAAATGGAGTTTTAACAACACTCTGTATTCATGAAAATGGTGTGAAATGTTGGCAAGTTTGGGTAATACTTTATGTCTATTGACGTGAAAATGATGTCGAATGAAGGAAGAGTAAAAGAAGGCCAATTTGATTGTTCTGAATCCATTAATGTTTGATTTTTGGATTACCTGAATCGGTTCTAACACAAAATATGTCATAAAGGTTTCATAGCCTTCTAACGAAAGGGTGGCTTCCTAGTTGCGAAGACAATACCTTGGACCGTCCTGCCTAAGGTATATGCAATATGACCTATTACTAGAGTAGGATTTTTCCCTAAATGTTCAAGAGTGGGACTGAATATTTGCGAGAAGGTGCACTAACCAAAATGCACCGACTCTGAAACTAAGGAATCCAAAGAAGGTTCAGAGTAGTGTAGTACACCCCCTGCGTATTCCACAGTGTGTGAATTGTGTACGACTAAAGACTCGATAGAAAAATGCAAGTGATAAAGCAGTAACAAGTAGTGTTATTCAAACAAATAAGGAACGCAAGTTTGGATTTGGCTTGCGTCCTTTCACACATAGCATGATATAAAAATATGTAAAACAAATAACATAATAAAGCATAAAAATCCTAAACTAAGCATGATTAGGACAAAAAATGTAAAGAATTTATGAGCAAATTCACATAATTTGCGGTGTAATAGGTAAGGAATCAAAGAATTTAATCATATACAAAAATGTAAAAATACCTCCCTCGATTGAAAATCGAGTCGATCATGGTTAGAACCTGTTATCTCCCCAGCAGAGTCGCCATTCTGTCATACCCTATTTTTACCTAAGGTCAAAAAAAGCACGACGTTCTGGACTCTAAAAGAATGAAAATTTGTCAGAGTCGCCGCCTAATTTTTAAGGAAAATAAGGAAAACCTTTTTATTTATTAGCATTGTGATTAATGTTTTAGTCTGCGAAAAACCAATTGAAAATCTAGGTAAGGGTTCAAGTTATTCCGAAGAGAAGGGGTTAGACATCCTTCAGAATCCACAAGTGGCACCCGGCTAGACTAAATTTATCAAAGAGGGAGGAGGTATAAATATTTAAAATAGTGTAAAAAAATATGTATTAAGTATAGAATAACTCTTTAAGGATATAAATATTAAAACTATGTAAAGTTATGTGTATATAAATAAAACATATTGTTGTAAAACATGTAAAAAATATGCATAAAAATATGTAAATATATGTGAAAAGAAAAAGTATTTTTATGATGCATGAAAAAGAAATATATTTTAATATGACATAAAAAGAAATATATTTACAAGTAATATTTTATTTAGTTAAAATTATAAATAAAAGTAAAATTTATTTGAAAAGAAAAGACTACAAAATATGTGAATTACTTAATTAATAATTATTTTAAGTAAGTGTATGAAATTAATATATGTTTTATCGTAAAAGTACGTAAACAAAGCATTAGTATATGTTTGTAAAGAAAGGATAAAGTTGAATAAAGAAAAAAGTATAAATCATTTTTTGTTAGTTATTTAAAAGTTAATGTATATAGTAACATTTTAAATAACGTGTGAAGAGAATCACAAAAATAAAATAAAAAATATCATAAAAAATTATGTTAAAGAAAAGACTATGCTACAACCCAATGTATCAATTAACTGATTTAAATATCTAAATGAATTAAATTTTTTAACATAAATATTAACGGCCTGAATTTACCTAAACGCATGATAATAATTGTATAAATAATGAATATCCCGGCCCAACGCCCCAAAAAATAAAATTTTTACTATAATGATATCTGTATAAATATAAGAATATAAAATACAATACAAAATTAAAAGGGCTTGTTGAATGCAACTCCCGACGAGTATTCCAAATAACCTGTACGAACACTTACAATCAAAAATGTTAGTAACAAACGAATAATTATATAAAAAAAGATATGTACAAATGTAGTTTTTGTTAAAAAGTAGCTCAAATTAAATTTTAAATACGTGTGGGCTCAGATTAAGTTTTAGGCTCACCATGACGGTGAAATGGTTGCTCGACTAATCTGCCATTCTAAATCGCCTTGCCAAAACACAAATCATAACATCCTTTGTGTTGTCGTGATGTTATAAAAGTTTTGTCATTGCCCAAAAATATTTTGTTTTTACGTATTTGTATAAGTAAAGTTCGTCTTTTATTTACGGAGGCCTCAAAATTATTAATAATCTTTTCATTGGCTAAAATGTGTAGTATGTATTTATTATATCAGTCAAAAATATCCAGATAATCAATAAAAGGGTAAAATACTAAAATATGCAAATGCAGTAATGGAATAATGTAGGACCATGCAAAAATGTCAAAAAGTCAGTAACTTTTGAATAGAACAATCACCCTAAATATCCAAATCAGTATTAAATAGAGCAACAACAATCAACCAAAGTAAATTATTAAAGAACCCATGGCCAACTCCGATCAGATCTAAAAAAAATCAATCAAGAACAAGCGTAATAAAATATTACTGTCAAGCATCACAAGTAAACAAAGGCACCAACCCACAACAAACAGTATTCGAAGCAACAATATGAAGAACAAACAAAGAGGAAAAGAAAATCGCCTAAGATTGGAACAAAAGAGGAGGTAAACGGTGTCGCTTCAACAGAATTTCTTCGGAGCAACGCCGGAACTTAGATTCCGGTCAGATCTGAAACTTAAAGAAATAAAGAAAGGATGGGTCACCGGTGTTGCCGCAACGGGTTTCACCGAGGCAACACCAGAGAGGCACGAATCCGATCGGATCTATACATTTTCCAGCGAGCAGCAGCGAACAAGAAGAAATAATAAATAAAAAACGTGAAAGGGGCAGAAGTTGGGCATTGTTGGGTGGTCGCCGAAATTGAAAAAAAAAGGGAGGCTGATTTGATGTAATTTGTGAGAGAGAAAGGTGGAAGAAAATCTGATTATGTGTGTATTTTTGTGTATGTTTTTGTGTTAAAGTGTGTTTCTATTTGTAGAATTTGTGCGTTGTGTTTATATTTTTTTTAGAGAGAAAAATCATGGAGGGGTTGGTTTTTTGTTGGTTTAGAGGGGAAGAGAGGCATTAGAGAAAGAGAAGGGTAAGAGAGAGAGAAGACTCCCTCTATGTTTGAATTTTTTCCTCCCTTTTGTACAATGGGAAAAACTGATTTGGTATAGGTGTCCGTTGTAAAAGTTTGAAATTGATCCGTTGCAAAAGCTGATTAATACTCAAATTGTAGATTTTTATTGATTTTTTTGACTTATGTAGCCATTAACAAATTACAAAATATCATTTTTTTTTAGATGACATAAAGAAAAGAAAAACTCTACTTTTTGCCTTAAAAGATGTTTTGAAAAAAAAAAAGTATTCTAAAAAAACCAACAACGGATCTTTATGTTATTTAAAGTTTAAAACTCACATTATTGCTAATCATATCTATGTTCCTACCAAATTATTATTTGGGTCCTTTCCAATCTTAAATTGATTCTTTTGAGCTTCTAATTTAATAGCTAGTTTAATATATATTAAATAATGATAATTAAAAAATTAAGAAAAATTTAACGTATGCATGACTACTTTAATAAATCTGAAACTAAAAAATAAAGTAACAATGATCGATTTTAAAGAAAAATAAAATAAAATAATAGCAGTATTATTGATAACGTATTAGTATTTTAAAATTATTAATAATAGTATTACATAAATAAGAAAGGTAAAAAATAGTAATAAATTAAAATAGTGATGAAATATAAAATATTCAACTTACTAGTAATTTGGAAGCTCAAGAAAATAAATTAATAGAAAGGATGGACAAAATTTGGGCATCAACAAATATTATTTGTGCTAATGTGACAAGACACAAAATTATTATTGTACTTATATTGAAATAATTGATTTGGTTCAACTTTTGAAGACTGTAAAATGTAGAAAATGATTTGTAATTGTGAAAAAAATATAAAGAATATTAAAAATATTAAAAATGTAATTAATTTGATAAAATGTTATAAAGATGTGATGTCATGCACATGTGCAAATGTTTGTGAAATAACAAATTGATAAGAATAAAAAAAATTATTAATAAATAATAAAGAGTAAAAAATATAAAAATAAATTGATAAAATTCTAAAGTAAGGATGAACCTCAATTTTTATTATCAATTATATAAAATATGTGAAAATTATATTTTGTGCCCTTTAACGGTCAGGAAACCTGCAGACGTTAAGTATGGAGAGAAAAAATTGGGTGTCAACAACTACTGAACATTCTGAATCTGCAATCTGCGCATATAATGTCCATCTAAATTAGACTAAAACTGAAGTACTGAGTTTTGATAACTGAATACTAATAGCTGCAAGTTTAGACTGATACTGAAGTACTAATTTCTTATGGCTAAGTAACTAATATCTAATAGTCATAGTTCTGTAGAACTATCTGAGTTCTTTACTGAATATTGAGACTGAAACTGTAACTGTGAGAGTGTTTATCTAACCGACATACCCCAATTATAAACTGAGTTAGTGCCCAACTTGTGACCCAGTTGGAAGGGAGTTAGCACCTCACCATAGGATACTAAAAATAATGGGTCAACCCTAATCTGGTAGGAAGACTCATAAAATATATATGATTGCATCAACCCTAGTCTGAAAGGAGGATGACTTACCCTACGCTAGCTACGTAGTTCTGTAATACAGGGACTACTACTAAGGGTTAAACCCTCTACTGGAAGGAATGCTCGCATCCTTGGGTTTGCTCGGTGCTGAATACTAATCCCAACTAAATCGACACTGAACTGATCACTAGACTGTATTAGGCCTGACTGAATAGGCACTGATCATGTTGACTGACTAAACTGGACTGAGTTCATTGAGTTCTGTTACTAACTGAGTACTACTGTTCTTGACCTATACAGGATTATTCTATAGAAACTGCAACTAAATAAACAACTATATTTCAGGTAACAAATACCCCAGGACTCGATAGCATCAATAATAAAGCATGACAAATCTTGAAAGCATAGGAATAGTCAATTGTTCATAATTCATTCACTGAGATATTTCATCAAACACTTGGAGGTTATAAAATTGAACATGAATGAGAACACATGCTAACATGTCATGATTACCCTATTCAATTCACATCAACATTCTATCAAACACTTGGGGAGCATGATTGTGATATATGAAGAATGACATATAGAGCATCATAACTTCAATATATAATATTGCAAATTCAAAGTTTTTGACATGAGAGATTCATAATTCAACACACATGCTAACATAATTTCATGGGAACTCATAAAATATCTTAACTTGAAAGACATACAATAATACAAACATGAGCATAATTTAATTTATAGCATAGGAATCGTAAATTCAAGTTTTAACAAGAGTTCTTGAACTCCAAGGGTGGAAGAAGACCCAAGGATGAACACCTAACGTACCTTGGTTGTTAATTTTGTGAAGATTGTGGTGAGTTCTTGAGACTTAATTCTTGAGTTTGACGAAACTATGGCTTGTTCTTGAAAGGATTTTGAGAATAAAGAATGTAATTTGCCCTTTTGGGAGTTAAATCTTGTGTTTTAGCTGAATTGGGTGAGGTAAAGGGACCTAAACGCCTTTGGAAACTCAAACTTTAATGAGCAAAACTGTCCCAGCGATGCGACACCCGACACACGGCGTTAATAGGATTGACGCGATCACTGTCGCATCGCGTCAAGATTGTATTGGCTTGCTATTTTGTCCATCCAAACATAACCCTAACGAAGTCCAAAAATTTTGAAACTCACCCTAGATGACCTTTTGACATCCCTGATCATGAATCAATTTAAAAATTAATATTCTAAGTGTCATTGAAATATCGAGGTCAAAAATGAGACTAAGTGTCAAACTTAGCTGAAATTTTCTAAGTCTGGGACCTCTTTTGGCATCCTATATAGGACTGAAATGACTAGGATTTTGTGGGGTCTTATAGTACCAGGGCCAGAGCAGGTTCATTGCAAATGTCTGAGAAG
The DNA here is from genome assembly GCF_002878395.1 of Capsicum annuum. Taxonomy (NCBI): domain Eukaryota; kingdom Viridiplantae; phylum Streptophyta; class Magnoliopsida; order Solanales; family Solanaceae; genus Capsicum; species Capsicum annuum. The sequence continues at coordinate 95,897,416 of NC_061112.1, forward strand.
GTGAATAGGCTAGTTCAAAGAAAAAGGTCTATGTAGAATCAAATTTTGTGATCAAGGGAGATAATATTTATTTGGTATGCTTTTTAGACTTTAACTAGACTATTTAAAGAATCTCCTATAATACTTTCCTAACCTCCTATCCTAATACCTTAGTGCGACTAATCGGGAATGTTCTAGATTACACAGACATGCCAACTAGGTAAAACCTCACACTTACTTAGCTTAGGGCTATGTATTCAGTCACTACAATCTGGTTCATGCTAGTTGGGCCATGGTTATCAAGTTTATAAATTCTAATGCCATTACAAGACCAAATGTTGGTCATGGTTTTATATAAGCATAGAACATAATTTTTTGTAGAGGTATCATTTAAACATTCAAAAGAATTTTACGTGCTCCTTTTATTTGACTACACCAAGTTCTCTCATGTTTCTCCTGATTACACATATAAAACAAAACAACACAAAAACAACAATAAAAAAACAAAATATGTCGGTTCTATCTAGATAGCACTGTTGAGGGAAAAGAAAAACAACAATAAAAAACCTCGAACATGGTACACCCCACCACAAACTTAGAAATCATGCAGTATCCCCATTGCACAAAAACTCAAAAAATGTAAAACCTAGGGTTAGGTACATACCTGTGGAGAACTAGATGCCTGTCATACTTTGATTAAATAGATTTATAGATGGGACTCCTCTAACCTTCTCAGCTCTAATGGTCTCAGTTATAGCCATGACACTCTCAGATAAGTGGGCAACGATGGTGGTTGGTGCACTCAAAAATGTAATTTTGGGGGTAATCTCTATACCCTTCCACTCTAAAAAATCACTATGGTCTCGGTCTCAATAATAGTAAGGAACTCACCATTCTTTAAATCAAGCAAACATTTTCTTAGTCTCATTTGATTGTAATGAATCGTTTAGTCGTTACGAAATTATCCATGATAAATTCATGAAAAATCTTATTTTTCATCACGTAATATTATTTTGAGTTCAAAATAGTCATCATTTTATTTATTGTGTCACCTCATATTTTTCAGCTAAGATTTAAATCTTTCGATGTGTCTAGATAGACTCAAGTGCAATGAATTTAATTATTCTTGAGTAATAATATCAATAATATAGTTTGGAATTTCTTTAGGTATGAATTAAGATTGTGCAATATTTCTAACACAAAGTTAAGTTTAAAACTTTCTTTCATATAGAATTTCAATATGAGTTTCTATTAGGGCCCACTCAAATGACTATATCCCCTAGAATATAAGGAGTTCTGGGGGAACAATAACCATTAAATAAAAGATCTTGGAGTCTTTTTTCAAAAGAAATAAACCTTTTGTCTATCTGAATTCGGAGTAAGAAGTTTTGACTATTTTACTGAGCATTGTCTGGGCTAAAATGGGAATTTCACTGTAGCAAAAATTCTGGTAGTATTTAAATTCATTTCAGCCGTGTTTTGGTGTAAAAACTCCAAACTTCATTCTCCAACCCAGAAAGGTGATTTTCTAAACTTTACGGTGAAAGTCCTTAGTTAAGGTAAGTTTTTCTATTATTTTCTTTGTCTTTTAATCCTTTCACATCTTTGAATTCTTAGAAATACCTTTAATGGTGCTTTTTTTTTTTGGAAAAAACTTATGGGGTATTTTTAATATGACCTAGAATTGATTCTAAATTCTAAATTATAAATTAAATAATCCTAACATGAATTTCGGAAACTAGATTATGAATTTTGATGGTTAAGAACCTTGAATTCCATATAGATGAGACCTTTAGCATAAAAACTACATTAATGGAGATTGGTTAAGCCTAAAGAAATTAGTTAGTGGTTAATTGACCTTAGAGAATTATATATACCTTGAATTAAAGGTAAACTTGGTGGGTGTTAATCCCCAAATTATTTGTTTGAAGGGTAATTGTTTAATTAATCTTATTATTACTTGATATTTTGATGCTTGATTATTCCAAGGCATGAAAGAAAGAAAAGTGCATTCTTGTTGTTGCTTGCTTCTTCCATAAGCTTGATGTCATGATATGCTAGGCTTAATGTGTAGAAGATTGTATTATTTATATTTTCATAATTTAGAATTGATGGGAAAAAAACATGTCTAGGCCTGCAGAAATGTTGTAGTAGATAAAGACATGAGAACTTTACTTTAGTCCCGAAACTATATTAGTGATTGATTATGTGATACTATGATATTATGTGTTATATGCCCAATGGAGATTGTCGTAATTGAAGTATGTGGACTGGATGTTTCTTAGTTGTTTTAGTGATGAACCTAGTTGAGTTATAATAGTGTAACTTGTATGTATTTTGCAATAATATGATGAGGAGAATTATTCTAGGATTGAGCATTGATGAGCATAGTAATATCTAAGAGATAGATGACTTGAATTAGTATGATGATTGTATTATGTGGAAAGAGGTATTGGTATTTTTGTGGGTGTTTGGATTGACTTATTTTTAGGTGATTTTGGCTTTTAGACATTTTTTTAGTTTTGATACACCCTTGTGGTGGGTCCCTTCCCCAAACACCGTGCATAGTGGTAGCTTTAGTGCACCGGGCTACCCTTTTTGGTGTTTCGGAAAGTAGAAAAGTGCTTTTAGCACTTATTTTTAAGTTAAAAAGTGAAAAAATATGCCAAAATCCAAAATTAGGGTAGTACCAACTTATGACTTTTGACTTTTAGGTTATAATTTACTTTTTAAAATCCAATCCAAACACCCCCAAATAATTACTGAGTAATTAAGACTCCAATAGTGATTTGTATACTTAAGTTTTAAATTGTGATTTATTTTGTGATACTTTTTTCTAGTATTGATGAAAATACTTTATCTATTGGATGCCTATGAGAGGCTAAATAGTGATAATGATGATTTATTGAATTGTACCTGTGAGAGGATTGTTGATGATCATGATGAATTATTGAAATAATTCCCATAAGATGGTCAAAGTATTGATAAATGAAAAAACTTGATCAAATTGCCTTATGATTTTTAGTGCACTTGCAAATTTAGTACGTCGTATTGTATTCTGAGAGATAGTGTAAATTTGATAGAATGTATATGCCGGTACGACTATGAATATTGATATTACTTATTTATGAAAGATCGGGTAAGACTTAGATTTTCTCCTGTAGGTCATGACTAGTTGGGCAAAAATAAGTCCCTTAGCATGGGTGTACAAATTAGTATTAATTTTAAAATATCGCGTGGTTTAATATGCACATAACGAGTTAATAGTGTTCTAATTATGAGGTTTAGAAGGACATAATTATTGATTATGAAAAGATAGTCAGTAGCAATGTGACTGACGTTAAATTCTAATAGTGCTATTTTATTCATTTCTTAAGCAATGTGGACAACGTTAAATTTTGGTATTGCCGTGAGATGTGATTGGATCGGATGCCATGATCCATCATGATGATAATAACAACAACAACAACAACAACAACAACAACAATAACAACTACAACGACAAAATTGATAATGAAGTGATCCAAAGTGATGAATCCAATGAATATTCTAAAGAAATAATCTTGAAGTTTCAATAATTGAATTAATCCTTCTTCAAAAGTGTCTATAAGATTTTCTAATAAGACTTGAGTTCTTTAGTGTATTTTACTGAGCTGTAAGTTGACTTGTATTCCCTACTAAATTGTATCCTTGAAATTAATTATGTGACATGTACTTGAAAAATTAAAACTCTATACTTACTTGCTATATGTTGGTTGACTTACTGTATTTACTTGTTTTAATTGTAACTTCTCCGATCGGCTACTTATTATTCCTTAATATTATAATAAAGTATTTGGTTGTTAGCCCAAGAGTTAGTGTGAGTTGTCTATGATTACTGAGTTAATCCTAACTATGGGTAATGAAAAAAGGCAACGCAATAAAGAGGTAACAATGACAGTTTAGTGTTGGATTGTGGTGAATGGTGTGAATTAATGAGCCCAGACTATACTAGTGGTGACTATAATCTCGTTGATAGAGTTGGGGAATTGTAAATTATATTGACAAAGTGTTATAATGATATTACAAACTTAGTTGAATTATATTCCATTTAAGATGTCATGATTTCATCTCTTTGATTCTATTTTATGATTATGTGAACTAACACTGGTTAGCTGATGATGCCTACCAGTACGTGTGTTTGTACTGAACCTACTCTTTTACATCCCTTCTTTGGGTATAGACTAGATACAGGTTAGTTTGAAGTTATTAGATGGATAGTGACACTAACTTCTACACTTTCTTCCTGGCAGACGTTAGAGTCTTTATGTTATTTATTTTATTGTTAGTCTATTCTCTAATGGTAACTCTAGTACGTGTCTGACCAAGTCTTAGGATAAAGAATGACAGCTGTAAGAAGATTTTGAAAAGTTTATTTATTGGTATTTAATTTAATTTATTATATTTAATTCAGTATTCCTTTAAAAATAAAAACCTATCGTATATTTTTAGTTGTGTAATAAGGATTCTCCTAGCTACTTAGGATAGCGTAGGTGTCCGCACGGTGATGTGCCATGGTTTTACCACACTTTTGATGCTTAAAACCTGAAAATATGCAAGTACTTAGGTCCTTTTTGTTAGATATGATGTGTTTTTGTATTTATTTTGCAGGAAAGTAGGTTTTGGAGCTTAAAAAAAGAAAAAGAGATGGAGTTTGCATAAGACCTTACCTACCGGCTGTAAGTGCCACTTACGTCAACCATAAGTGGCGACGTAAGTATCACAGGGAGGACGTTCTAAGGTTCTGAAAGATGAATATTTTCTCTGATAGATACGACACCCACTTCTGGGGCGTAAGTGCAACTTACACCCCTCATAAGTGTCACTTACACCCCTTGTAATTGCTGTGGTAGGTGGCATTCCTGTAGTATAAAGATTTTCTGATACTTACAACTCACCTAGGGGTCCATAAGTACCACTTACAACCCGTAAGTGGGTTCGTAAGTGGTCAACGATCCAATTTTCTTTATTCATTTTGGTTAGGATTTTCTTGGGTTCTGATGTATTATATAAATACCCTTTTGATGTTTTTGTATTAGTTGTGCACTCTTTACATTCACAACTCTATATTAATTCTAAGATTGAAATTTTGATCTTGGAATCCATTGTTCTTGATTTTAAAGTTGATTATTAATTTGAGATTCTGGGTTTTGTTCTTAAATTATTGTGAGATTATTCTTATGCTTTCTTTAATTAATTCAATGGATATTCTTGAAAACATGAGCAGCTAACCACTTAACAAAGGTTGCGGAAACCCTGTCAGAATAACGATGTAGAGAAAGTGTGAGGTCTTTCTTTATTAGTATTTATGCATGTATTATGATCTTGTTTAGTTTGTTTGCTTTCTTAACTACCAGAGGTTAAGAACTTATTTGTATTCGAGATCATCTTTACAAGAGAGTTTGAGATTAGAAAAAGAAGTTTATAACATTAAGTCATGGCTACTAATCCTTATCTAATTAACTTAACACCCAAAGGAGATAATTAATCTGGGATCAATGACAAGGTTTTGTACGGCGATACTTTGAGAGTTACAAGGTGAAGAGTGAAATTCAACAAAGACATTCACCAAAGGTATTTACAAAATGGTTGGTGATACATATCTTGTCAGATTCTGTATGCAGGTATTGATATAGTCGGACTAAGCATGATAAATCTACGGAGTTAGGAATCCAGAGGGAACAGATTCCTAGTATTTATATTATATTAATTTCAATCTAAGGCGATCACAACTTGCTACGACTTTACTGTTTTCACAAAATCCCCTTATATACTTTTCTGCATTGTCCGGCTACTTCAACAAATTTGTGAGAGATATTTGACCTATTCCCTGTGGGTTCGACCCCAACCTTTGTTAGGTTCTTTATTTGACAATGACCACATTACACTTTATCGGAGGTATATTGTAACGCCTCAAGACTACACCTTTGGTATCACATGGTGCTTACAATCCTGAAGGACCACAAGCTAACTTATGACTGGTACCTACTGTGAGCACTGAATAATAATCATGAAAATATACGCAAAAGTAAAACTGAAAATACCATAAGTTTCATAAAACTGAATCAATACTGAACACATCTGTAGAATAACTGCTAACTGGAAGTGTCTGAAAGCCTCTAACATCTGAAATAAATTAGTTGAAGGGACAAGTCCCAACTAACTCCAACTATTGTCTGATAGTAACTGAAAAACTGAAATACTATAAATAATAAATTAACTAAATGAGTTTCATGTCCTTGATAGATGAGGACTCACTATTATAGCTGTGGCTGATAGACTGATCTGGATAGGTACGATCAGGAACCTGAGCTTCTGAACCTATGACTACTGTAAGTACTGAACATGAAATACCAAGCATATATCATCTGTCTTAATTAGTCTGAAGCTGAAGTACTTAGTTTCTGATAACTGAATAACTGATAACTGAAAGTTATGATCGTGAAGAACTGAATTGAGTTTTGCATTGAATACTGAATACTGGATACTAATTACTGAATACTGAAACTGTAATTATGGGAGTTATCATCTAAGCGACAGACCCCAATTATGGACTTATTTGGGGTCCAACCTGTAACCCCAGTTGGAAGGGTGTTATCATCGTGCCACGGGTTATTAACATGAGCTGGGTCAACCCTAATCTGGCAGGAAGACTCATGATATGTATATAATTACATCAATCCTAGTCTGGTAGAAAAACGATTTACCCTACGCTGGCTATGCAGTTCTATAACACATGGTCTGCTACTAAGGGTCAAACCCTCTGCTAGTAGGAATTCCCCTATCCCTGGGTTCACTCTGTGACGAATCCTATTCCCAACTGAATCGACACTAAACTTATCACTAGACTGTACTAGGCTTGACTGAACTGATACTTTACTATATTAACTGACCGAGTGATCTCGCTCATGGTGTAACTAAATTCATTCTGTATACTCTGGAAAACTAGACAACAACTAAATTTTAAGTATTCGATACCCCCAGGACTCGATTGCATAGATAATAAAACCATATCTCAACCTTAAAAGAATCACACATAAGTTATCATGAACAATTCCTTCACATAGATATTTGGTCAAACACTTAGGATACGTAATTCTTGTACATGAGAATGACGAATATATGATTATCATAATTACCACATTAACACCACAATTCAAGGATTTAACATGAGGGTTACATAAATCAACATACATTCTAGTTAATTCACATGAAGCTCAAAATATTCTTACTTGAAATCCCACACAATAATACATACATGAACACAATTCCATTCAAGAATATAAATCATAATCTAAGTTTTAAATAAATATTCTTGAACTTCAAGGATGGAAGGAGCCCAAGGATGAACACCTAAACATACCTTGATTGTTTAATTCGTGGGAATTGTTGGTGATTTCTTGGAACTTGATCTTAGACTTGATGAACTAAGGTTTTTCTCTTGAGAGAATTTGTGAAATAATGAGTGAATTTTGCCCTTTGAGAGGCTTATTTTTGTGTTATGGTGGGTTAAGATGGGTGGAAAATGGCTCCTTTTGCCCCCACAAACCTGTAATTTAGTAAGCAAAAATACCCAGTGACGCAATAGATGATGTGCCGCGTCAATGGCATCGATGAGATTACCAACGCGTCATATTGATGGTGATGATACATAGCCAACACGGCACATCCTGATTACGTTGACTTGCTATTTTGGTCATCTAAACGTGCCTCAAACTATGTTCAAAAATTTTAAAACTCACCTGAGATGACCTATAGATAACCCTTATCATGAATCAATTCAAAAATCAACAATTCAAGGCCACGAAGATTGAAAACAAAATCATTGAAATATCGAGGCCAAAAATAAGACTAAGTATCAATACTTTGCTGAAATTTTCTAAGTCTGGGACTTCTTTTGACATGCTATAAAGGAATGAAATGGGCTTGGACTTTACGGGGTCTTACAATATCTCCCCCTTGAGAATATTCGTCCTCAAATAAGACTGAGTAATCTAAGAGGTACTAAGGAGCTGAGGTTACATGCTAAAAATACATGACTGACACGTGGTTACATGACTAAGTCTGACACATGGTGATTGGCTGTACTGATTTGTGAATGCATGAATGACATGAGAATGATATGCAACTGAAACTGAGTACGGAAAAAGAAAGATTCTAAGAAAAATTGTTACCTTAAGCTGAGATACTGAAGAATCTGAGATCATTTACTGAACATGCATGTATGGGAACATGAGATCATAAATGAGTCTAAAACATGATACATGAACTGGAAATCATGAACTAATTTCTTGAACATATGTAATGACATGAGAATGGTTATAAGGATGAGATAAGAATGAGAGATTCAACTTATGAGTAACTATTACTCTGGCTGGATCTAGTTTCGTGAAGAAAAGATGAGGGATTTAGAACATAAAAGGCTCAGGAATATTATATCTCCCCCTTGGGATAGTTCGTCCCCCGAATGATACTTACTTGGATGGAATACTAGGAAAACTAAGATGATACATTAAACACTTATGAACTAAACTATGAACGAATATCTAGATTCTAAAATTAATGCCCGATGTATAAACTAAGCTAAATTTATAGTTTACATAGATGGGAATAAATTACTCCTTGAAATAGCCACACTAAACTGGAGCATTTCTTCAATGCTCTTACTAAGAGGTTCTAATAATGTTAGAGAGCAGGGAATCTTAGGCATGATCTGAATAAGACATCTGGATAAGAAATCACAACAAGGAAAAAATTTTGTAATATGGAACACTGGCCTACGAAACATCAGCTAGGGTAGGGCTTCTAGGCCTTATGCACTGCAACTACTAACTTTCAAGTGTAAAAATACTCCTCGAATACTCTCTCAACTATACCTTCCACCTTAATACTGCACTTTACCTGAGACTATTGAAAATATTCACATGAGCATTGATAACTATACGTACTGAAGTTTGAGCTGGACTAAATTCTTCTACTATGTACAAGTCTACTCAAATCTACGAAATGCACACCTAACATTGTAATACTAGTATGAATCATGAATTCAACATACCCTGCATTTTCACAACTTCTCATCTCATGAATAATTCTAATTTCCCCTTCAACAACTAAATATAACCTTTTACTAGCAATTCACCAATGTGTAATGCATTTATCCACTTACACACCAACATGACATTCAAGCTTATCTTCATAACTACATCCTCGAGTAAAACAAACATGCAAAAATCTTTTCTTAACATGAAACATTTACTCTCTCCCATCTAAGAAATTGCTCATCCCTAATATCAGTTCATTAGGAGAGATCATTAAAAGGTTAAAATATGAGGAACTGAAGCATGAATGAACATTATACAGAACTTGACACTTAAAAAAGGCTTGAGGAATAGAATATCAACATCATGGATTCATCAAGAGACCTAAACTAAGGATATACCTAACATAATGTAAATTTCGCTGATCATTGGAGTGTAGCATGAGTACTAAATCGAACTGTAAGACCCCACAAATTTTCCTAGTCGTTAAAGCTCTTTAAAGCATGTCAAGAGAAGATTCACATATAGAAAATTTGGCTAAGTGTTGGAACTTAGTCTTCTTATAAGCCTTTGAACTTTGATGATTTAATTCATGACCTTTTCGACATCCTTTAGTTGATTTTTAAGTTGATTCTCGATGGAGCAAGTCAATAGTACATCTCGGGTGAGTTTCAAAATTTTTAGACAAGATTAAGGGCATGTTTACATGTCCAAAATAGTAGCTCGGCGCGATTAGCCCGCGCCGCCCCGGATAGTCCCCTGGGATAAGTAGGGCGCTGCCCTGGATAGTTACCTGGGATAAGTAGGGCGCTGCCCTGTGTACTTCACCTGGGGCAATTTTTCAGTATCCTAGCCCTAAACTTTCAAGGGTAAAAGGGTCAATTTACTACCTTTATATAACTTTATAACATGAAATTCATCCATGTTTTCACAAAAATATAGTTATTTCTCTCAAATTCCCTTAAGAACAAGGTTAGGTTTTTCAATTTAGGATCTAAATTCAAGAAAATTCCATCATCAATATTCATAGAATCAAGAACTAAGGTATGTTAGATGTTAATTCTTGGGCTCCTTCCATCCAAGAAGTTCTAGAATCCTTCTCTAAATTCAAAGATTTTATATTTATGAGTTTTCATGATTTATGTGAATTGAGATTGAAGATCATGTTGTTGTTGAGTTTTAAATTCATGTTTTGATTACAAAGTTCCAAGTTTTGATCCTAGTATGTGATGCCTTACATGTTATTCATGATAAACCCTTTCAAGATGCATGTTGATTGATGTAACCATGTTAATTAGGTGTATTGGATGTTTTATGACCAAAGTATGCTCCCCATGTGTTGGATAAAATGCTTATTTGAATGGGATAGTACCAGTATAGCATGTTGACAATAAAACCTCAATTATGTGTAAGCTAATGCAGGCCAAGTGTTTGTTGAAAGGCCTTAGTGAATGAATTATGATATGTTGCATATATTCTCATTCATGTGCATTACTTATTAGATGAATTATGAGACATTAGTATGCATCCCTATACATGCTCAAGATTAAGAATTCCAAGTGCTTGAAGAAATGCCTTATTTATTGTATTGTGAATGATAGTCTTTTGTCATGTTGTTATGCAAAAGTTGTCATGTCTTATTTATGTTATCGCTGGGGATATTTAATACCCAATAATTTAACTGATTGTCTAGAGCCTGTGTCAGTTTTAAAGATAAACTCAGTCATGCCAATTAGTAGAAATCAGTCAGTTATAGAACTTAGGAAAACTTAGTAATCTCAGTATCAGTTTAGTCTAGCTCAGTAATAAATTTAGAATTTAGTAGTATTCCATCAGTCAACGAACTTAATAAACTCAGTTCAATTATGTTAAATAGTATGTTCCATAACAGTTCAGTCAATCTAGTATGAAATAGGAAATCAGTTCAATATCTTTCAGTCGGGAGTAGGATTCAACACCGAGCAAACCTAAGGATGGGGGATTACTCGTTAGTTAGGACTGAGATCCCTAGAAGCAATCCCTACGTTACAGAACTACATAGCCAGCATAGGCATGATATGCCACCCATTAAATAGGACTAACATACTCAGGGATCACCAGCTAGTGCAGGACTGATCTCAGGGGATACCCGTTAGATAGGATTGACTCCAAGTAATTTTATTTACCTGTGGCACGGTACTGACACCCTTCCAATTGAGGTTACAGGTTAAACCCCAAACTAGCTAGGAGGGGCATGTCAGTTAGATGACTACCTCCCACAGTCTCAATTTTAGAATCAGTCTTACTAATAGAATTCAGTTCAGTAGTATAAATTTAGGACTGTTAGATATAGTTAATCAGTATCATTATCAATAGATTGAGAGATCACTCTCTAGATAGGACTGATCTCATATTTAGTCAATTATCTTTATTATTAGTAGATTCAGAGATCACCTGCTAGATGAGATTGATGTCAAATTTAGTCAATCATTTTCATTATCAGTATACTCAGAGATCACCCGCTAAATAGGACTGATTTCTAACTCAGTCAATCAGATGTAAGTATCAGTAGACTCAGTTATCAGAAATCCAGTTAGTAGAATTTTGTATTTTGTGTTACTATGATTTCAGTTATAGTTTGTGCATCCATGTATGTATCCTTATTCAGTAGTCTCATGTTATTCAGCCAGTATTATTCATGCATATAAGCCCTTGCATTCAGCCTTACCTCATCTAACATACCAGTATATTCTTACACACTGACACATACTTTTCTCTTATGCTATGGTGTCTTATACCATAGGTTTAGAAGTACGGGTTCTTGATCACCCATAGCAGTTCAAGTTCAGCCAGCAACAATGGACTAGCAGTGAGTCCTCATTATTCGAGGATCTTCCTTATTTCTTTATAGCAATAGATTCAGTATTTTTAGTAGAAGGAATTAGTTGGGGGATTATCCCTTCAACTGTACAGTTCAGACAATTTTAAAGGCTTTTCAGACTAGTTGTTCAGCCCATTCATGCAGATCCCCTGGACGAGCATGTTTCTCATACATAATTTAGAGATGCCCTTACTACCTTAGCTTATGTAGTAATTGCTCAGAATAATTTATAGGCTACTATTCTATCTAGGCTTTTAACTTACACTCAGCAAAATGAGGGAGGGGAGCATTGGATGAATAAGAGGGCTAGAGAGAATAACTCTAAGCCAAGGTCGAGAGGTAGTAGCCACTCCCAGTTCTATCAGAGATTCTCAGCACTAGCTCCGCTTTTAGTTTGAGCACCAATGTCTAAGTCTAAGAATGTCAGTCAAAATGAAGCACCAGGCTCTAAGTTGCAAGGTCGTGGGAAGGGTGTTCGTTCTAATCCACTTTGCGGAGGATATGGTAAGAGCCATAAAGGAGTGTGTAGAGTGGGTAGTGATGTGTATTTTGGATGTGGAGAGTCAGGACATAGAGTCCAAAAATATCCTAAGGCTAGTCCAATAAATTGGCACAGTTGTCCTTTAGCTCAGTCTGGTCGCTCGAATCAGTAGCGTGCCATCTTTAGTACCACCAGTGGGCAACGCCCATATAGGCTTGATGCACCATAGTAAAGACAAGACCAGGAAAGTTCTCCTGATATAGTCATGAGTACGTATAAGTCTCTCATATTTATATTTATGCTCAGTTAGATCACAAGGCTTCTCTAAACCTTTTAGTGAACCCTCCTTAGTGTTGGGTAGTTTCTTAGATGGGAGAGAGTAAATGTTTCATCTTAAGGAGGGATTATTGCATGCTTGTTTTACATGAGGCTTTAGTCATAAAAATATGCTTGGATGTTATGTTGATGTGTAAGTGGATATATTTATTTCAGAGATTTGAGTAGGCTTGAACTTAGCGGGAGAAGTTAGTTCAGCTCAAACCTCAGTAAGTAGTGTTATCAATGCCCATACCATATAATCCAATGATAGCATATGACCTAGAGTTAGAAGCATAAACCCAAGAGTTTAGCAGTAGTAGAGTTGGGATAGTGCTATCTAGATTTAGCAGACTACGTATTCATGAGGATAGTTGTCGAAAAGAGTGAATCAGTATGCTTGAATAGTGCATGCAAGAATTTAAGTTTATTGATTTGAGACTAAGTACGAAGGTGTGGAGGTGAGTTAGGAGATATGATCTTATTTGTCTATGAAGAAACAGGAGAAAATGATGTGCTTAGTGGGGCAAGTAGGTGTTGAAAAGAGTGAAAGTATGTGATGATGATTGTAGAAGCTAAGGAAAGTTAAGGGTTGTATTTCGGGAGATAGTATTAGCAGCGGGTTTTATACTTTTAGGTGCAGTCTTTCAGGATGAGTTTATATTTCATGTAAATTATCATATCCCAGACTCTAGAGTAAATTGATTGTAGTTCAGTTCAAAGTGTAGAAAAGTGTTCGCAGACTTATGATGATGGCTTGAAGATAAAGTGGAGAGTATAGTTGAAAGAGTGCAGAAGCAGTACCTCGATTAAGTATAGGTTTTTGCATGAGTTAGCTAGTAAAGCTAGAAATCCAGTTTAGCAGTCAGGCAGTTAGATTTGTATAGTTTATTTTACCATCTTTTCATCTATTTCTACTATTAGAAATCTCATAAAAGCAACTATTCCAAGATAGAATATCCTAGTAGTTGCGAGTTCAGCTCAGTTCATGAATTATGCATTAGCTTTTGCCCCCAGATGCTCAGTCAAGATTTAGTTCATAGGTGCCCCACACATTATCTCAGCTATTTCCTTAGTATTTCAGGAAGGTAAGCATTCTTAGAGGGACATAGTGTCCCAAGGAGGAGATACCCTATGATTCCCTGATGTTTTCATGTCCTTAAAACCATTCTGTTTCGTGCTCAGATTTTCCTTACAAACTTAGTATTAGTTATCATTGCATAATTCAGTCATGTATTCAAGAGTTAGTTCAGTTAGATATTCATGCATTTAGAGATGTATGCTCAGTAGAAGATACTCAGCTTATCAGTAATTCCAGTCATGCATTCATAAGAATAACTCAGTCATGTATTTATACATTAGATATGCATATTCAGTATGAAGTTTTAGTATATCAGAAGTTCCAATCCTATAGATATGTTTTAGATGTTCACATCCCTTAAGTAAGTTATGTCTATCAGTATTCCCAGCTTAGTCAGTCCCATTCGAGGACAAATGTTCCCAAAGGGTAATATTGTAAGACCCCTTAAATTTTCCTAGTCATTAAAGCTCTTTAAAGCATGTCAAGAGAAGCTTAACACTTAGAAAATTTGAATAAGTATTGTAACTTAGTATTCTCATAAGCCTTCTCATAAGCCTTTGAACTTTGATGATTTAAGTCGTGACCTTTTCGATCTCTGTTTGTTAATTTTTAAGTTGATTTGCGATTGGGCAAGTCAATAGTACATCTCAGGTGAGTTTTGGAATTTTTATATGAGCTTAAGGGCATGTTTAGATTTCCAAAATAGTAGCTTGGGGCGATTAGCCCGTGCCGCCTCGGATAGTCCCTCGGGATAAGTAGGGCGCCGCCCTGGATAGTCCCCCGAGATAAGCAGGGTGCCTCCCTAGGTACTCCACCTAGGGTAATTTTTTAGCATCCTAGCCCCAAACTTTCAAGGGTAAAAGGGTCAATTTACCACCCTTTTATAACCCTATAACACGAGATTCAGCCATATTTTCACCAAAATATAGTTATTTCTCTCAATTTCCCTTAAGAACAAGCTTAGGGTTTTCAATTTAGGATCTAAATTCAATAAAATTTCACCCTCAATCTTCGTACAATTAAGAACTAAGGTATATTAGATGTTGATTCTTGGGTTTCTTCCACCCAAGAAGTTCAAGAATTTTTTTATAAATTCGAAGATTATATATTTATGAGTTTTCATGATTTATGTGAATTGAGATTAAAGATCATGTTGTTTTTGAGTTTTAAATTCATGTTTTGATTACAAAGTTCCAAGTTTTGATCCTAGTATGTGATGCCTTACATGTTTTTCATGATAAACCCCTTCAAGATGCATGTTGATTGATGTAACCATGCTAATTAGATGTATTGGATGTTGTATAACCAAAGTATGCTCCCCATATGTTTGATAAAATGCTCATTTGAATGGGCTAGTACCATTATAGCATGTTGAGAGGAAAACCCCAATTATGAGTAAGCTAATGCATGCCAAGTGTTTGTTGAAAGGCCATAGTGAATGAATTATGATATGTTGCATGCATTCTCATTCATGTGCATTCCTTATTGGATGAATATGAGACATTAGTATGCATCCCTATACATGTGCAAGTTTAATACTTCCAAGTGCTTGAAGAAATGCCTCATTGATTGTATTGTGAATGATAGTCTATTGTCATGTTGTTATACAAGAGTTTTCATGTCTTATTTATTTATGTTATTGAGTCCTGAGGGTATTTAATATCCAACAATTTAGCTGATTGTCTAGAGCCCATGTCAGTTTTCAAGATAACGTCAGTCGTGCCAATCAGTAGAACTCAGTCAGTTACAGAACTTAGGAAGACTTAGTAATCTCAGAATCAGTTTTCTACAGCTCAATAATCAATTCAGAATTTAGTAGTATTTCATCAGTCAACGGAACTTAGTAAGCTCAGTTCAGTTCAGTTAAACAGTACGTTCAGTAACAGTTCAGTCAAGCCTAGTATGAACTAGGAAACCAGTTCAGTGTCTTTCACTTGGGAGTAGGATTCAGCACCGAGCAAACCTAGGAATGGACGCTCACCCGTTAGTTAGGCTTGAGATCCCTATAAGCAATCCCTAAGTTCCAGAACTAAGTAGCCAGTGTAGGTATGAGATATCACCCGTTAGATAGGACTGACATACTCAGGGATTACCTGCTAGTGTAGGACTAATCTCTAGGGTCACCCATTAGATAGGACTGACTCCAAGTAATTGTATTTACCCATGGCATGGTACTGAAACCCTTCCAACTGGTGTTACAGGTTGGACCCCAAACAAGCTAGATGGGCATGTCGGTTAGATGACTACCTTCCACAATCTCAGTTTCAAAATCAGTCTTAATAATAGAATTCAGTTCAGTAGTTCAGATTCAGGACTGTTAGATACATTTGATAAGTTTTATTATCAATAGATTCAGAGATCACCCGCTAGATAAGACTGATCTCAGATTTAGTCAATCATCTTCATTATTAGTAGATTCAGAGATCACTCGCTAGATAGGACTGATCTTTGATTTAGTCAATTATCTTCATCATCAATATATTTAGAGATCACCTGCTAGATAGGACTGATCTCAACCTTAATCAATTAGATATCAGTATCAGTTGACTCAATTATCAAAAATTCAGTTAGTAGAATTCAGTATTTAGTGTTACTATGATTTCAGTTATAGTTTGTACATCTATGCATATATCCTTATTCAGTAATCTCATATTATTCAGTAAGTATTGTTTATGCATTTGAGCCCTTGCATTCTGCCTTACCTCATATAGCATACCAGTACATTATCATGTACTAACGTTTACTCTTTTCTTGAGCTATGGTGTCTTAAACCATATGTTCAGAAGCATGGGATCTCGATCACCCATAGCAATTCAGATTCAGCCAGCAACAGTAGACTAGCAGTGAGTCCTTATTACTCAAGGTTGCTCCTTATTTATTTATTGCATTAGATTCAGTATTTTTAGTAGACAGAGTTAGTTGGGGTATTGTCCCATCAACTCCACAGTTCAGACAGTTTTAGAGGCTTTTTCAGACTAGTTGTTCAGACAGTTATTTTAGTTTTGATATTTTGATACTTCATTTAGTTTTACTTCAGATATTTGAACCTTATGGCAAGTTTTCCACCAGTTTTTTTGCATTTTTACAGCATATTATTTAGTGCTTAGTTACAAATTTCAGTAAAAGGTTTGCTTGTGTTCCTTCGGGATTATGAGCACCGTGTAGCGTCCGAGGTTTAGAATCTGAGGTGTTACATGAACATACTATAAAGCATGAATACATGAGTTATGAGTTGTATGACCTGAGTTTGGAGTTCATAAATTCATGGAATATGATTTGGACTGCTGGGTGAATTAGAAATCCACTCAATAGGAATTGAAAGCATACATAATTTTGTATAAGTGCACGAATATGTGCTATGATCATAGAGCTGATATGTAAGGCAAAACTAGATATCGTGATGACTGAGAAACCTTGCACTGAGATAAGAACAGGTTGGGTATCTTCCTCTCCTACTGCTTTTTACATATACTGGCATCACTACGAGGATTTGAGAGTCTAACTTGGTTACTTGTTCTATCATCTCCTCCTTTGCTTAAAGACATCATTCTAATTCTGTGAACCACTTAATCAACAACTCTAAACTGAACTGTCACCACTTTACTCTAGAATCTGGGGTATAATAATACACATTATTAGTAAACTCACCCTGAATGACTCAGTCCGATAATACAAAACTTCCTGCTAGTGCTTTCTTCTAAGATACTACTCTTATCTCTCTATAGCCCTAACAATTATCATGTAAAAACTTAATATTACCTAACTTAGAATTTTCAACTCCTCTTTCTATTAGCTCAACCTTTAAAGATTCAAACTTAGATTCTAACACATAACATGGATATCCCTAAATCTTTAATAACCATACTACCTTCATGATAAATTAAAAATATCACATATCTAAACTTATATTTCTCCCTAAACCATGAGAATTACTATTACACCTGAACATATGACATTAACATCTTATAGCCCACAACGGAGCTGGTAGGAATATAAATTACTACATTAATAGCCCTATTCCACCTTAAAACTCCAGGATACTACATAAGCATACCCATGCTATCATACTTAGGTTAAATCCTTGCATACACTATTTTTTAAGCCTACTGATTCACCTTTTATGCAACTAGCCCCACGGATACATAGTCCACCAAATTTAGATAAAACTATCCCCACTTTACTGTCGCTAAATGTTTGGATTCATGCTTCTAACTCTAGTCCATCTACTATTATAGGATTCTGAGAAAGGCCCTAAGAACACATCTGACCCCTAAGAACTAAGGTATTACCTCTCTATCAATGCCCGATTCATTCAGAAATTGAAACTAAATAACTCTGAATCTGAAATCAACTAAAGTTATTTTCTGGAATATGGTAATCGAGCAATTTCTATATACCCATATATTTGGAATAGGTTTACCTACTAAAGTAGACACTGAGGAGGGCTCTACTAGAGTATCGAGATTAACACCAAAATTAACAACTATATACTGAGTAAAAAAAGAAAGAAGGGATCTGGGGTCTAATAAAGCATAAACACAAAGATTATGATAGGCCGGTAACATACCCATAACTATATTGGGAGAACTTTCCTGATCATATCGAGTCTGGAGTACATAAATTCTATTTTGACATTGACTAGTGGCCTTGGAAGTTGCGCCCTACTGAGTCGGGCGACCAGATGGGATTGGAGGATGGTTGGACTGCCCCTGTTGGCGCAAATACTTTCCCGTCTAAGCCATTACTCTACACGCTGGCATCCCGTGGAATGATTGACCATATCTAAAACATACATAACTACTAGCTCTACACCCAGCTTTATGATTCCTACCATATTCATCGCAAAATTGATGGGTACAACCACTGTTTCTACTACTCTGTGACTTGGATCCTGGTGCTCTATCTCGACTATCATTTTTAAACTTAGGCATTGATGTACTACTGAAGGTAGATCTGGGGCTAAGAACTTCTTATAGAATTAGGAGTGGTTACTGCCCCTTGACCTTGGCTTAAAACTACCTGTTCTAGCTCTCTTATTCTTTCTTCCTTTCTTTCTACGTTTCCCCTCTTCACTTTGCTAAGCATGAATCAAAATCCTAGATAGGACAACAACCCAAATATTACTCTGAGCAACTACTAAATAAGATAAGGTAATAAAAACAACTCTTAATTTAGTGTGAGAGACATGATCATTCAGGGAATCTTCTTGAATAGGCGGAGGTGCAGGATGATTCCCGTTTCTTCTTCCGTTGTTCTTTCTGGATGACATTTTCTGTACACAGAAGTATGGACAAGTTAGGAAAAGATTTTTAAATAGATCTTAATCTCTTTTGCATGACCTTAACACTGAAAGAAGGGAAATTTTCCTAAAAATGCCTCATAGCCTCTTGCTCATAAGTGTGGTGCGCTACATACCCATGCATAAAACTTTACTTAACACGGCTTTCAGACTCCCTATGATATTTAAGAAACTTAGGTTTTGATACCAAGTTTGTAATGCCCCGAGACTACACCCTTGGCATCATATGGTGATTATAATCCTGAAGGACCACAAGCTAACCCATGACTGGTACCTGTTGTGAGCATTGAATAATAACTATGAAAACATACATGGAAGTAAAACTAAAAATTACATAAGGTTCATACAACTAAATAAATACTGAGTACATCATAGAATAATTGCTAACTGGAAGTGTTTGAAAGCCCTTGACATCTGAAATAAATGAATTGAAAGGATAGGCCCCAACTAACTCTAACTGCCGTGTGATAGTAACTTAAATACTATGAATAATAAATTAACTAAATGAGTGTCACATCGTCGATGGATAAGGACTCACTACTGTAGCTACGACTGATAGATAGATCTGGCTAGGAATGGTTAGGAACCCAAGCGTTCGAACCTATGATATGAGACATCCTAGATCAAAGAAAGAGTATACTCCAGTACTTTGAATGCACTGGTATGCTAGGTAAGGTTAGGCTGATATGCATGGGTTCATGAGCATGAGAATAATAACTAAATATCATGAAATAACTAGATGAGAGGATATGCAAGACAGGGACTAATGTAAGTACTGAACATGCAATACCATGCATATATTGTCTGTCTGAATTAGTTTGAAGCTAAAGTACTGAGTTTCTGATAATTAAATAACTCATAACTGAAAGTCATGATCGTGTAGAACTGAACTGAGTTTTGTATTGAATACTGGATACTTATTACAGAATACTAAATACTAAAACTGTAATTATGAGAGTTGTCATCTAATCGACATACCCTAATTATGGACTGATTTGGGGTCCAACCTGTTACTTCAGTTGGAAGGATATTAGCACTGTACCATGGGTTACTAACATGAGCGGGTTCAACCTTAATCTGGCAGGAAGACTCATGAGATATATTTGATTACGTTAACCCTAGTCAGGAAGGAAGACGATTTACCCTACGCTGGCTATGCAGTTCTGTAACACAAGGACTGCTACTAAGGGTCAAACCCTCTACTGGCAGGAATGCCCCTATCCCTAGGTTTGCTCGGGGCTGAATCCTTCTCCCAACTGAATTGACACTAAACTGATCACTAGACTATAGTAGGCTTGACTGAACTAACACTTAACTGCATTAACCGACTGAGTGATCTCGCTCATGGTATAACTAAATTTGTTTTGAATACTCTGGAAAGCTATACAATAACTAAATTTTAAGTATTTGATACCCCCAAGACTCGATTTCGTAGATAATGAAACGATATCTCAACCTTAAAAGCATCACACATAAGTTATCATGCATAATTCTTTCACATAGACATTTTGTCAAACACTTAGGATACATAATTATTGTACATGAGAATGAGCAATTTATTATTATCATAACTACCAAATTCAACACCACAATTCAAGGATTTAACATGAGGGTTGCATAAATCAACATACATTCTAGTTAATTCACATGAAACTCAAAATATTCTTGACTTGAAATCCCACTCAACAACACATACATGGACAAAATTTCATTCAAGAATATAAATCATAATCTAAGTTTTAAAGAAAGATTCTTAAACTCCAAGGATGGAAGGAATCCAAGGATGAACACCTAAATGTACCTTGATTGTTGAATTCATGGGAATTGTTGGGGATTTCTTGGAACTTGATCTTAGACTTGATGAACTAGGGTTTTTCTCTTGAGAGAATTTGTGAAATAATGAGTGAATTTTTCCCTTTGAGAGGCTTAATTTCGTGTTATGATAGGTTAATATGGGTGGAAAATGACTCCTTTGCCCCCACAAACCCGTAATTTAGTAAGAAAAAATGCCCAGTGATGCGATAGGTGCCATGCAGCATCAATGGTACAATGCAATTACCAATGCACTGCATCAATGGTGACAATGTTATAGCTAATGCAACGCATGCTAATCACATTGGCTTGCTATTTTGGTCATCTAAAAGTGTCTTAAATGATGTCTGAAAATTTCAAAACTCACTCGAGATGACCTATAAATAACCCTGATCATGGATCAATTTAAAAATAAATAATCTAAGGCTTCGACAATCAAAAACAAAACCATTGAAATATCGAGGCCAAAAATAAGACTAAGTGGCAATATTTGGCTGAAACTTTCTAAGCCTGGGACCTCTTTTGTCATTCTATAAAGGAATAAAATAGGGTAGGACTTTATGGGGTCTTATATATAGTTTCGGAGACATCTATTTTTGGTGTTGTTGTCAGGGAATATAGTTTTCGATTCATTGATTAAAGTTGTTGAGGCTATTTGGTTTTACTTTTTTATTTTTCTTGTGGTGTATGCCCTTGTATACCCAGTACTTAAAGTCAAGGAAATCTCTTGATCCCACATGATCTAGAGCTTTAAATAACCCTACGATAGAATCATAGAATATCAAAACACGATCATGAAGTTTGTCATGAGGAGCTTCAAAATGATCCAATTGACTTGTCTCCCTTACCCCCACATGCTGTTCATAAGAGAGCTACCTAAACTACTTTGTTGTTTTTTACTGAAGAGAATGTGATGAGAGATGTGTCTACTTATCATGCAGCTCAAGAGAAGATACAAATATAGGAGTAAGAGCATCAAGTAAAACTTTATATAGATAGAGGTAGAAGAGATAAAGCTTAATTACTCCCAGTCTTTTAGTACTTGCCAGTATATGATGATCCAAAGGAAGACTTGGGGAATCTTATTCCTATCGGTATAGGAACTATAATTCCTCTTGATTTTCCCTAGGAGGTGATGTTTTTTATCACAAGTGCCAAGATTCAGTTCTAAATTTGAATGGTGTGTGTGTTAGTTTGCTGAATGATGATGCCAACGTGCACATCATGAATTTTATTGGGATTATCATATAATATACTGGGGTGATTTAAGATGCTTTGAGACTCAGGTTATTCCCATTCTCTCTTAAAGACGAGGCAACATTATGGCTAAGGGAACTACCTCATGGGTCCATCACTAATTAGAATGAGTTGTAAAAATAGTTCTTGGACCAATTCTTCCCACCTTTTAGAATGCTGTAGATGAAGGATAAGATCTATAATTTTTGGCAATTGCATTTAGAACCATTGTACAAGACATGGTTGAGGTTTAACAAGAAGTTGATGATGGTGCCCAGTCATAGAATTTTAGGGAGAAATTTACTTAAAATATTCTATAAAGACCTGGATGTAAACACCAAAGTTGTTGTTGATACTATTATTGGTAGATCTTTTATGAGCCTTGATTTAGAGCTAGCATCAAAGATTTTAGACCGGGCCTCTTATACTATCTGAGGATGGAATACTCATGAAGCAAAAAAAGGAGCCAACCATATGATATTGGTTCTTCCAGTGAGCAGAGAGTTATAGATGATACAGTGGATCAGGAGGTTGCACAACTGATATTCCTAAATACAACTCCTAGAAAGAGTGTAAGTGGTTATTGTCCAATATGTAACCCAACAAAGGTTGGGGTCAAATACCACAGGGAATAAGGTGTTAACTATGTTTTATGCGTATTAATAGAATTTTTAATAATAAGTTTCCAATCATAAAGGGATTTTTTGTTAAGAGTATCACTTCAATGAATTTAGTGAAATAAAAACAAATGCTTTCTTTGTATATGTTCTACTCAATGCATGATAAATAAAGTACAAAGGAGTAGAATACTTGAACAACCCTTAGGTTTGAAAATCTATCAAGTCATGAGAGGCCTCCTTGGACTTAGTAATAGTAGCAGTAACCCCAACAGTGATCAATGTGCTCAAATCACCCACTTCCTCAGTGAATATAGTAGGAATAAGTAGTGGAGCTGGCTTGTGTCCACTTCATTGGGCCAAACTTGTATACACACCAACAACTTCATCTTCAATATGTTTCTTTCTTTCTTATTCATTCTTTCTTTATCTTCTCATTGATCTTAGCCCTGCCCTTTCTTCTGAAGTCTTATCTCAATGCCTTCTCTTTCTAGATAGCCTTATCTTTCCACTTCTATCTATAACTTTTCCTTTATCTTTTAATGGTCTACCTATGAGGTCCATAATATATTTCTCTTCATCAATCTCAACTGAGGCAGGGTCAAAGATGCTTGGAACAAGTTGTTTATTTAATTCTGCAATGTTAGCCTATGCCTGTTTCAACTCAAAAGTGAACCTAGCTAAATCTAGAATTGACCACTTTCTCAACCTATTATTCACCTATTTATTCATATCATTCATCCATACATGTATATTTTCATAAGGCTTCAAAGCCTTAGCTACCACTCTATCCATAAATAGTTTAAACTTTTTGGTCCATACATTCAATTGTCGTTTGAACTTTTTTTGAGCATTAATAATTTTCACAAAGTTCTCTAGATTTACCCTATATTCCGAGTATCTAGGTAGCATGGAAGCATTATCTGTCGTGTCTGTCATGGAGGGTGTATGCATGGACCCAGAAGTTGCATACATACCTTGCGAAGAATAGTATCTAAAGATAATGACATATTTAAAGATGAATTCAAAGCCTTTGGTGTAGGTTCTGATTGTGTCCCAAATGCTGGAGGCTTGTGAACTCTCATCTGAAACTTTATGTCATCTTTTGTCTTTTTGATATCCTGTCTCCTCGCAACCCAAATTTTGTTATCCACTCCTTAAATGATTGGCACATCTTCTTTTCTACAAAGCTTAGTGATTATACATGAAAATGGTAATGCATTGGAAGTTTTATGTGCCCGCACAAATATCTCATCGCCAATTATCTTCGTAAAATCAAACTTCAAGCCTTTTATTGAGCTTGCTACCAGCTCTGTTCTCTAAGGGTCAAGATTAGTATCCCTTCTATCGGCATTTGCCTTAGACTGACTATGGACCACTAAAACTTTGCCCTAAAGCTTAAGGAAGACTTTGCAATCCTTTTTTTATGTTGCAACTATGACAGATTTCCATAATCTATTAGGACATGAGCTATCCACAGTCGTTGTTCATGTTTTATGGTTTTCCACTGCTCAAGATTCAGTGTGATGGTGAGAGGGATATATTACTGACAAAATAAAATTTTATTAATGGTACTATTAGATATATCAACTGTCACCCCTCTTACTAGAACTCATGTCCTTTTTTGCATATATGCCACCTTTGATCCTTTTAGGAATTCTTTCTTTAATATCGCTAAATAATTAGCAAAAACTTAAAAACTAGATTTGGGCAGTATGATCTTGGAGGCTTACTCAAATATCCCAACTCATATTTGTTGAATCTTCTCTATAGTCCCGGATATTTAAGAGGGTCAGTTGTGATAATTTAATGTTCATCTACAATGGGCCTCTTCATGCTTCTACTACATGTTGGTTGGATCCTAAACCTCTATGTCCTTTCTCCCAATTACACCCCTATTTTCTTGTTCTAGATCTATTGTAGGAGTGGATGAAATGGCCAAAGAAGAATTGCATTTTTACTACTTTAAGATAGTCTAATGACTTGCAAATGTTGATAAAATTCACCAAGTGCATGTCAGGATCATCCCTTCGTAAATGACAGGTGGCAAATTTACCACTCATTTGTATCTCACTTATTACACACTATGGTGAGTTAATTGTTTATATCTTAATGAAATGCACTAATATCTAGTGTTTGTGATTTTACAGGAAAATCCAATGAAAAAGAGTTGAGACAAAGATGGTAGGGGAGGAAAAGTGAGCAAAAAAGAACAAAAGTTGAATATAAGTTCCAGGAGATGACCTTTAGATATTGCTATCTCACTCTGAGGGTCGTGATCGCGATAAGTAAACAAAGTCAAAAGAGCGGAGATTGCAAAGTGATCACTACAAGCATAGGAGTTGCGATCACGACCAAAGGATGAGATCGCGAGTATCAGGAAATCTTCCAAGGAAAGACTTTTCATTTCACACTACTCAGTTCTAAGTTATAAAAGGCTCAACCCTTCACATATTTAGCATTAAATTTTATCTATTTTTACAATTTTTTGAGTTAGAGAACAAGATTGTGAGTGAAAAATAATTATTGGTGTGTGTTCTAAAAGTGATTTTGGGTTTTAATTAAAATTGAAGTTTGGAATTATACTTACTTTGCTCATGATGGATGAATTGAAGGTTAATTTATGTATATTTCTTTCCCTTAACTTCATGAGTAGATAAATATATCTCTTGGGGTTATGTTTGATTAGGTGGTGAATAATGTATGGGTGTTGATTGTTAGTCTAATTAATTAGTTAATTGTGATAGGTTTTGCTTTTGTTCCACATTTGAATTAAGAATCGGGAGTGAAAACTCGAATTGTCTTCGATCCCATATCATCCTTGAAAGAGGGATACAGGTGCGGAGTAATTATGAACAATAAAATGAGTTAGCTTATTAAATCACATCATCATAGAAATAAGGGTGTTATTAAGGTAGCTCATTTAATAGCATTATATTAGAAATAAGGGTGTTAATTGAGGTAGTGTATTGGTAGATTTGTTATGCTCGTGAGATGTTTGAAAGAACCCATAAGTGAGATTTGGTGTTTTGTTGAAAGATTAACACCAAGACTCTAAATCTAGACTACCCAAAACCCTTAGTTAAACTTAGACTAATTGTTGATAGCCCATCCATGACTCCCACCTAGGATAGCCTAACCCCAAGGTTTCAGTCGATTTGGTAGCACTCACAAACCTATCATTCTCAAAATAGTGTATAATTATAGTTGTGTTTAATATTATTCAAATAAGTCCCCGAATTTAATTTTACTTGTTATTTAATGCTACACTACAGGTTAACATCTTGTTAACTTCCAACACATGTAGGCATTGAAATCTAAGTTTTCACTCCTCGTGGATTCGAACACGAATCTAGTTGATTAATTATATCAATTATGTATGCCTTATATATAAACTTGAATGTAAATTGAGAGTTATAAAAAATGGCATCATTGCCGGAGAGTGAAACATAGGTTTCGCTAGTGTGGTGTTGTTAGTGACCTTGGGTTAGCCATTCTATTTTAGTTTAAATTATTTGTTGTTTTCATCTTTTGTTAGGTGATTATAATAGCACTCACGACACCATGATCTAACATGGGAGTAATGATGGCTCATTTGAGGGATATCTTGATGATATAGATCATCTTGTAGATGCAGGGTGTGTTAGTGCCATCCGTATTCCACCGGTGGAAGGGAATGAGGTATTTATGTTACTAGTGTGATACTCCATTTACTTCAAATTAAGGGGTTATTTGGAGAACAAGCACATGAAGGTGTGAATCTATACTTGAAAAATTTGATTGATGTATGTGCTCCATTTGATATTACCACATTTCTCAAGAGTAAATTGAGTTGTGACTTTTCCCATTCTCATTGACGGGAGATGAGATTCTATGGTTGTGATCTTTACCTACAGGATCAATCACTTCTTGGGTTGATCTTACTGATGCATTCTTAGATAGATACTTTCCTCCTTCTTGGATGTTGCAACTAAGGGCTGACATTACAAATTTTTGCCAACTTAGTGGTGAAACCTTGTGTGAAGTTTTGCAAAGATTCATGATAAATTAGTTCAATGCCAAAATCATGAGGTTCTGGACAAAATTCTTCTCCAAATTTTCTATAGGGCATTGATCCATTAAACAAAACGGTGGTTTAATGTGGTCGGAGGTTCTGTTATCTCTTATGGTGTTGTGGAAACCTTGCTAGATCAAGTGAAAAAAGAAAATTAAGAATGGCATATGTCAAAGACCGGGGTAGCTGTGGGGTCTCTAGCGGCATCTTTTGTAAGCAAAGAACAAAAGAAGAAGGATGAGGAAATGGATGAGAATATGGCCAAGGTAATGGTCCAACTTGACCTTCTTACCAAACATTTGGGAAGTGGTTGTTTAACCGACATACCCCATAGGTGCCATTATGGTTAAGCGGGGGTTCAATCTCTGCCCTGACTGGAAAGATGTCAGTACCATGCCACTGGTAAGGAAAACATGTGAGCAACCCTTATATAACAGGTAACTCTAGTGAGAACGGTGGGAACCCTCATATAACAGGTTAATCCACCTCATCTACCCTCATATAACGGGCTACAATGTCTCAGCCTATGCTGACTACATAGTTCTAGAACGCAAGGATGACTGTTAAGAATCACACCCTCATATATAGGTGAGTTCCCATCCTTGGGTGCACTCGATGCTAACTTTTACTCCCATCCGAAGAGATTGAACATGATTTAACTGATTGTACGTAAGTAGAACTTACTGAATTCCATTGACTTATGAAATACTATTGATATCTGATAATTGACTGAGACCATGAGGTTTTCTGAGTTACATGACTGACTGAATTATACTGAATCATGGATTAATTTTGTATATCGTGAAACATGACATGGATCTAGGCACACAACTATAGTTCCAAAAGAATTGGTATTTATGTTATGTATACTTTAATTTATGTAACATTTTCTGGTATGAATACCCCAAGGACTCGATGGAAGAAAACTGACACAACATGACTGACTTGATCATAAGATTGGAGTCCACAATTCACATTATCATAAATAGGGGATATTATACATCATGTAGTTCCTCAACATATTAAGCATGGTAGGGAGTGCATAGCTATATTTGATGTGTATATTGTATATCTCCATTATCACACATGCTTCATACCATAATAATAGCAACACATGAAAAGCATGGAATTCATATAAAGTATATAGCTAACATGGACTTGTCATTTAGTCATCATGGAACCATATAAACATGAATTTCTAGCATCCTAAGCATTTTATCAAACACCTTGCATGCATTCTTTAAGGCATAGGTGTGTTTCATAACTTGCACCATTTTACACCACCTAAAGTTCATAGTTTTCAACTAAAAAACATATATATTCCATGAAAACACCTCTAGATATCATCTTGAAACATAAACAACAATCATAAATATGTATATGCTCACATCACCATAAAAATTTCACAAAATAGTATTTAAAACATAGTTCTTGAGCTCTATGAAAGGATTGAATCCATAGATGAACACTACGCATACCTGACTTAGGGTTCTTGATGTTTTTGAACTTTGAGGGTTTGAAATCCTTCAATTCTTAAAGAAAATTAGGTCTTGTTCTTGGATATTAAATTTAGAAAGAAACCCTAGTTTTTGTTTGTGAAATAATAATGAGCAAAATGGCTGAATTCGGACTCATCTAGGTATGTAGGCGAGTGGTAAGTGACCAAAATACCCCTGTTAAAATGACCTAGAAATAAACTAAATATGGTATGTGACGGTCCGTCAGACACTTGACAGTCCGTCACTTAGCCCTTCAGACGTAGACCAAAATGGGGTTCACTGGATAAGATTTGACGGCCTGGATGATAGTTCGTCACAACTTTGACGGTCCATCAACTCATCCATCAGTCCTTATTGAGTACGTGGCTCAAATGCCTTGGCTGTGACGGTCAAAGTGGTGGTCTGTCACTTATGTGGCGGTCCATCAACTTGGCCGTCATACCTGGGCGTTTCTGAAGTTCCAAGTAAAACGTCAATAACTTCCTCGTCTGATGTCGGATTTGGGCAAAATTGGTACCGTTGGAAAGCTAACTTAATTCCCATGTGATAGAAAGTGAAAATCTCAAAAATACCACATGTACAAAGATAGCTTTACATTTCAAAGTAAGTTCTAGCATCCTTACGATGATTTTTAGCTAGGAAAAAGGCACGGGTGTTACAATATCTCCCCCTTGAGTACATTCATCCTCGAATAGAACTGATAGAGGGTAAAAAATAATCTGAACATGAGTAGCTGGAACATGATCTTATGACTGAAAAACTTAACGCGTTATACTGAACATGCATATTTGATGCATGTGTAACTGATTTATGAATGCATGACTGAGGTTCTCGCAATGAGAATGTATATCTGATGCATGATTATTTACTGGACTGATACATATATGCATGAATGAATATGCAATGGTACTTGATACCAAATTTGTGATGGAATATGAACACGAAATGAAATATCAAGTTGTATTGAATGTTGAATGTGAAACTGAATAAACTTAAGGAGGACTGTTACCTTGAGCTTGATCTGGGTTGGCGGAGAAAAGGTGAGGGTACTTGGTACGTATGTCTACTTCTCTTCCCAAGTAGCTCCCTCAACTGACTAATTTAACCAAAGAACTTTGACTTGAGGGATTTCTTTGTTCCTCAGCCTACGAATCTGATAGTCTAAAATTTCGACTGGAATCTCTTCATAAGAGAGGCTATCCTGAACATCAATGTTCTGAATAGGGACTACAACTGCTAGGTCACCTATGTACTTCTTGAGCAAGGAGACATAGAAGACCGAAAGAACTGAGGCTAGATCTAAAGGCAATTCGAGCTCATAAGCTACCTTACCGAAGTGACTAAGAATCATAAAGGGACCGACATAGCGGGGACTGAGTTTCCCTTTTTTGCCAAACCTCTTCACTCCCTTCATGGGAGAGATCT
This sequence comes from Capsicum annuum, assembly GCF_002878395.1. NCBI lineage: Eukaryota > Viridiplantae > Streptophyta > Magnoliopsida > Solanales > Solanaceae > Capsicum > Capsicum annuum. The sequence continues at coordinate 95,927,151 of NC_061112.1, forward strand.
AGAGATAGACATAGTCATTGATGTTAAAATCGAGATCCTTTCTATGAATATCTGCATAAGAATTTTATCGGTTCTGAGCAGCTCGAAGTCTCTCTCTGATCAATTGAACTTTCTCTACGGTGTGGAATACCAAGTCAGGACCGATGAATGAGGCCTCACTAACTTCAAACCAACCAAATGGATATCTATACCTCCTACCATAGAGAGCTTCGAATAGAGCCATCTGAATACTGGAATGATAGCTATTGTTTATGCAAACTCAATCAGAGCCAAGTGGTTATCCCAACTTCCCTTGAAATCAACTGCATATGCCCTTAGCATATCTTCAAGAGTTTGAATATTACTCTTTGCTTGACCATCAGTCTGAGGATGAAAGGCGGTACTAAGATGAACTTGGGTACCAAGGCCCTTTTATAATGCTTTCCAGAAGTGAGAGATGAACTGGTACCTCTGTTTGAGATGATAGAGAATAGAACACCGTGTAATCGGACCAACTCCTTGATATAGAGTTTGTCATAATCCTCGGCTAAATAAGAAGTACGAACTGGAAGGAAGTGAGTTGACTTGGTCAATCTATCTATAATAACCCAAACTAAATTATGCTGATGATGAGTTCTAGGCAAACCCATCACGAAGTCCATATTCACTTCTTCCCACTTCTAAGTAGGAATAGTGAACTCCTGTATGGAGCTACTATGTTTCTGATGCTCTATCTTAACCTACTGACATGTAGAGCACTTAGAAACAAGCTCCGTAACATCTCTTTTCATCCCACTCTACCAATAGATCTCCCGTAAGTTGCGGTATATCTTAGTGGCCCCTGGATAAATAGAGTATCGCGCACCATATGCTTCTATATGAATTTGATGCCTCAAGTTATCTAGAACTGGAAGACACAGATGACCCTAACAATGAAGAACACCATCTCCCCTTTGGGAGAAAATCTCTACCTTATGATCCTGAACTGACTCTTTTAGCTTGACAAGGCTAGGATCCTTTTCTTGCTTCTCTTTTACCTCAAAAACTAGAGATGACTCTGAACTACTCTGAACACATACACCACTCTCTTAAGAGTTGACTAAGTGAATGCCTAGTCTGGCAAGCTGATGGATTTCCTGGGCTATATTTTTCATGCTATCCTCAATGTGAGAAACACTACCCATGGAGAGTCTACTGAGAGCATCGGCCACAACATTGGCCTTGCCCGGGTGATAAAGGATACTCATGTTATAATCTTTCTAGAGATCTAACCACCTTCTCTGATGAAGATTGATATCTTTCTGATAAAAGACATACTGGAGACTTATGATTTGTGAAGACATCTACAGGAACTCCATATAAATAATGCCTCCAAATCTTTAAGGCAAATACTACGGCTACTAACTCAAGATCATGAGTAGGATAATTCTTCTCATGGGGCTTTAACTGTCTGGAGGCGTAGGCTACGACCTTACCATTCTGCATAAGGACACAACCTAAAACCACTCTGTATGTATCACAATATAATACAAACCCATCTAAACCATCTAGAAGAGCTATAACTAGAGCTGAAGTGAGTCGAGTCTTCAATTCCTAAAAACTCTTCTCGCATGAATCTGACCACTAAAAATTGACCTTCTTCTGAGTCAATCTGGACATGGGAGATGAAATAGAAGAAAATTCCTTGACAAACCATCTATAATAGCTATCCAAACTCAAGAAACTCTTGATATCTGATAGAGATATGGGGCGAGGCTAATTTCTTACCGCTTCGGTCTTCTGAGGATCTACTCTAATGCTATCATCGAAAATAATATGGCCAAGGAATGCTACTGATCTTAGCCAAAATTCACACTTACTGAACTTGGAAAATAACTGATGATCCCTGAGAGTCTGAAGAACAAACTAAGATGGTCTGAATGATCACGTTCGATGCGAGAATAGACAAGAATATCATCTATAAAGACTATGAAGAACATGTCTAAGTACTACTTGAACACATGGTTCATCAAGTCCATGAAAGATGTAGGGGCATTAGTAAGACCAAAGAACATGACTAGAAATTTGAAGTGACCATACCGAGTACAGAAAGTTATTTTCGGAATGTCACATTCTCTAATTCTGAGCTGATGATAGCCCGATCTGAGGTCTATCTTGGAGAAATAACTGGCACCCTGAAGTTGGTCAGACAAGTCATCTATTTTAGGAAGCGGATACCTGTTCTTGACCATGACTTTGTTGAGCTGACGGTAAATAATACACATCCTAAGAGAACTATCTTTCTTGTGCATGAATAAGACTGGTGCACCCCATAGGAGCATACTGGGCTTGATGAATCCCTTATATAAGAGATCATTTAGCTAATTTTTCATGTCCTTGAGTTCTACTAGTTCTATTCTGTAGGCAGAATAGAAATAGGCTGTGTCTGGAAGCAGATGAATGTCAAAGTCTATTTTCTTTTTGGGAGGAATTCCTAGAGGGTCTTCAGGAAAGACATCTAAATATTCATTAACTACTGGGACTGAATCCAAGCTAGGAGATTCAGAACTGGAATCCTTAACATGCATGAGATGATACAGACACCCCTTAGAAATCATTTTCCTTGCCCGAAGGTAGGAAACAAGCTGATCCCTGAATGATGAAGCACTAACCCTCTACTCTAAGACTGGTTCATTTGGGAACTGAAACTAAACTATCCTATTTTTGCAATCGACTGAGGCATAGCAGGAATAAAGCTAATCCATGCCGAAAATGACATCAAAATTAGTCATCTCTAATTTGACTAAATCTGCTGACATGGATTTTTGAAATATCATAACTGAGCAGTTCTTGTATACCCACTGAGCTATGATGGTTGTACCCACTGGGGTAGAGACTGAAAAGGGCTCTGTTATAATTTCAGGACTGATTTCAAAATTGCCTACTATGTATGTAGTGACAAAAGACAAGGATACACCGGGATCTAGCAAAGCATAAATATGAACATAGAAAATCTGTAACGTACCAGTAATGACATCAGGAGAATTTTCCTGATCTTGTCGAGTCTGGAGAGCATAGAGTCTGTTTGGGCATTTCCCACTAGTAGCATTGGAAGTGGCACCCTGCTGGTTTGGGCAACCGGACTGAGCGGTGGAAAGATTTTGCTGACCCTGAGGACCTAGATAAGGATAGTCTCTGACTTTGTGGCCTGGCTTACCACAACCAAAACAAATTCCTTGACTCGCTCTACACACACCATGATGGTGCTTACCATAAGTATGACACTGAGGATAAATACGGGCACTACTAATACTGCCCTGAGATTTAGAGCCTAGTGCTCTATCTTTGTTGCCATCTCTAAATTTTGGCACTGGGGCACTAGCAGAGGAAGGGGGTGGAAATACTGACTTAGGATAAAACTGAGAATGGTATCCTCCCTCTAATTTGAGCTCAGCAAAACTGAAACTTCCTGATCTTGCTCTTTTGTTTTGCCTCTCCC
>NC_061112.1:95933607-95945991 GCF_002878395.1 Capsicum annuum
AGCAAAACTGAAACTTCCTGATCTTGCTCTTTTGTTTTGCCTCTCCCTAGTCTTACCCTTCTGCTCCTCTATTTGCTGGGCATGGGTCGTTAGTCTGGCTAAATTCATATCACTGTTCAACATCGCAGACCTACACTCATTTACCACACTATCATTCACCCCTGACACAAACTTACTCATCTTAGCCTTGTTGTCTGCAACTACATGAGGGGCATATCTGGCTAGCTGAGTGAATCTTAGAGAATACTCTCTAACCATCATATTTCCCTGCCTGAGGTTGATGACCTCAAGAACTTTGGCTTCCCTCAGCTCTTGGGGAAAGAATTTTTCTAAGAAAGTCGTGACAAATTCCTCCCACTCTATAGGACCTGCATGCTTTAACCTCTCAGACTTTCACTATATGTACTAAGTGTTAACAACATCCTGTAATTGGTATGTGGCTAACTCGGCTCTCTGAACAGAAGTAACACCCATGATGGCAATGAACTTCTGAACTTGGTTAATGAACTCCTGAGGGTCTTCATCAGACTTAGACCCAAAGAAAGATGGAGGGTTCATTCGGGTAAAGTCCCGAATTCTAGCTACTGTGGAATTGGCCACTGGATTGGCCGGAATAACTAGTGGCCATTCATTCTGGGCAGCCACAGACTGAGCAAGTGTGGTGAATGCGGCCCTAAACTCTGTATGAGAAAAATTCTTGCCCAAAGGATCTTCGGCTGAGGAGCTGGCTGGTTCCTTCTCTTTGGGGACATATTCTGAAATAAGAGAAGAACGGTTTAGACTGAGAGTTTAACTTGAGACTTTGCTCACTAGCACGACATGAATACTGAAATAAGGAAAACAATTTCTAAAATATCTTATAGTCTCCTGTACATAAATATGGCACGCAAAACACCCATGTACAAGACTCTACTAGATGCGACTTTCAGACTTCCTAGGACTCTATTAAACCTTAGGCTCTAATACTAAGTTTGTTACGCCCCGATTATCTGAACTAGAATGCTACACGGTGTTTATGAACCCAAGGGACCACAAGCTAACCCTTGACTGATATCTTTACCTGTACACTGCAATATACAACTTAATAGTGTGGAAAATATAAACATGTAGGCCATAAGTTTCAACTGAATAAAAATCTATCAAACTATATTATCTATATGGGTGAAAGATACCCAAAATAACTGAACACTGAATCAAATTTGAACTAAATCTAAATACTGAATCTAAAAGCCTCTAAGTACTATCTAAATAAGGAGTTGAAGGAACACATCTCCAACTAACTCCGTCTAACAAAACTGAACTGAAATAATAAATAAAATAAAGTAATATCATCCTCGAATGGATGAGGACTCACTGCAACTCTACGGTTTGATACTACTGCTGATCTGGAGCTCGTGTCTCTGACCCTATGGTGTAACATGAAAGAAAGCACCAAAGCGCAAATGCATTAGTACAACTAGAGTACTGAGTATACGACTGAGGTAGGCTAATGAAAAAGGGTTTACATGAATGAACAATGCTAACTAACTAACTGATATGAATGTGAGAGTGTAAACATACACACATAGTAACTGAGATCGCGAGTACGTGATAGCTAGATCTGTATGCTAATACATGGTTTACTGATAGCTGATATGGCTGAAACTATAGTTCTGATAACATGGCCGACTGTATCTGACAGTCTTAAATCTGATGGAAGTATTTGAGTTCCACACTATACTGAATTTGACTGTACCTGACAGTTATGGTATATTGATATCTGGAGAACTATCTGATTTCTTTTACTAAGACTAAGGGTAAAACTGTGGGTGGTAGTTCTTTAACCGACATGCCTCATATATGCCATTATGGCTAAGCTAGGGTTCAATCTCTGCCCTGATTGGAAGGGTGTCAGTACCACTCCACTGGTAAGGGCAACATGTGAGCAACCCTCATATAACAGGTAGCTCTAGTGAGAATTATGGGAACCCTTATATAACAGGTTAAGCTACCTCATCTACCCCCATATAACAAGCTACAATGTCTCAAACCATGCTGGTTACATAGTTCTGGAATGCAAGGATGATTGCTAAGAATCACACCCTCATATGCAGGTGAGTTCTCATTCCTGGGTTCACTCGGTTCTAACTCCTATTCCCATCTGTAGATATTGAACATGATTTAACTGAATGTACTTGAGTGGAACTTACTAAATTCTATTGACTGATGGAATACTACTGATATCTGATAATTGACTGAGACCATGAGGTTTCCTGAGTTACATGGCTGACTGAAGTCTACTGAATCATGGCTTGATTTTATATATCGTGAAACATGACATGGATCTAGTCACACAACTATAGTTTTAAGGTACGAATACCCCAAGGAATCGATGGAAGAAAACTGACACAACATGACTGACTTGATCATAGATTAGAGTGCACAATTCACATTATCATAAATAGGGGATATTATACATCATGTAGTTCCTCAACATATTAAGCATGGTAGGGAGTGCATAGCTATACTTCATGTGCATATTGTATATCTCCATTATCACACATGCTTCATACTACAATAATAGCAACACATGAAAAGCATGGAATTCATATTAAATTATATAGCTAACATTGACTTGTTATTTAGTCATCATGGAATCATATAAACATGAATTTCTAGCATCCCAAGCATTTTATCGAACACCTTGCATGCATTCTTTAAGGCATAGGTGTGTTTCATAACTTGCACCATTTTACACAACCTAAAGTTCATAGTTTTCAACTAACAAGCATATATATTCCATGAAAACACCTCTAGATATCATTTTGAAACTTAAACAACAATTATCAACATGTACATGCTCATATCACCACAAAAATTTTACAAAATAGTATTTAAAACATGGTTCTTAAGCTCTATGAATGATTGGATCCATAGATGAACACTACGCATAACTGACTCAGGGTTCTTGACATTTTTGAACTTGAAGGGTTTGAAATCTTTCGATTCTTAAAGAAGATTGGGTATTATTCTTGGAGATTAAATTTAGAGAGAAACCTTAGTTTTTGTTTGTAAAAAAATAATGAGCAGAATGGCTAAAGTCGGACTCATCTGGGTATATAGGAGAGTGGTAAGTGACCAAACTACCCCTGTTAAAATGACCTGGAAATAAACTAAACGTGGTGTGTGACGGTTCGACTGACGGTCTGTCAGACACTTGATGGTCCATCACTTAGCCTGTCAGACATAGACTAGAAATGGGGTTCATTGGATAAGAGTTGATGGCCTGGATAACAGTCCATCACAACTTTGACGGTCCATCAACTCATCTATTAGTGCTTATCCAGTACGTGGCTCAACTACCTTGGCTATGATGGTCAAAGTGGCGGTCCGTCAGCTTGGCTGTCATATCTGGGCATTTTCGACAGTTCCAAGTAAAATGTCCATAACTTTCTCATCTGATGTTGGATTTGGACAAAATTTATACCGTTGGAAAGCTAACTCAATTTCTCACATGATATAAAGTTAAAATCTAAAAAATACCACGTTTACAAAGATAGTTTTACATTTCAAAGTAAGTTGTAGCATCCTTGAGATGATTTCTATCTAGGAAAAAGGCACGGGTATTACACTAAGTCCCAACACAGTTAAATTTTCTAATTGTGAGACCTCTCATGACTTACTTTAAAGGGATTAGACAACGATGAATTTTCATGGATTCTTAAAATAACTCCCCTTTGGGAATATTCGTCCTTGAATGTTTCTAGTTAGTCTAAGAATAGTGAGGAATCTGAAACTACATGATAGCATGCACAACTGAAATAAGGTTGTTAAACTGATTCTAAATTATTTTGAGTTTCTCAGATAATCTGTGAGTGAATGAACTTATAATGAGAACAACTATATAGTTAAATCTCTGGTTAGAAAGTGTTTGAGCCTGAATGCCTATTTTTTTTATTATACCTATCACCTTCCCATTTGTATCACAATCAACCTATTTTGGCCCTGGTCCTCCTTGGACATTATGCACTTTGACTTAGGAAAATAGCCTAATTCGAGGGTGGCTATCATAGGGGTGCGTGATGAAAAATGAGTATGAATAAATGTAGAAAAAAATCAAAGAAAAGAGAAAAAAGGCTGGGTACGGTGGAAAAAAAAGAAGAAAATAAAAGTTGTTTAAAAAGAAGAAATCATTGTCAAAAAGATCGCACCCATCTTGAATGTGCTTTAATAAAAAAAGGGTTAAGAAGTGAGACCCGAAGAGGTTAGTGTAGTGTCAAGGAGTCGTAGTCACTCTAAATGTCCTTAAATATCATACCATCCCCTAGATTACATTACAAGCTAGAAGAAGACCTATAGTGATCCTAACTGACCTGTCTAAAAACCTTGGTAATGAATATAAGGGCAAGCCTATGGCATTTGGCATACATTGATTGAAACTTCATTCTGAGAGTGAGTATCTTTTGATTATCCCTGTACCTACACATGTGATTGCTGATATGAGTGAAGAAGGGATTTCTTTGTTGTGAGGGCACATTGAGTAAGTTACTAGTTGGTAACTTATTTGGGTAGTGTAATATTGATACATGCATAGTTTTTGTTGCTGAATTTGGCCATATCTTCATTCCAGTGTATTACATGGTTGTTTTCTAATAATAGACACAGTTGTTGTTGAATTGATTGACCTTGGAGAAGGTGATGATATTTTGAGATTATATGAGTGATTAGTTGCCAATTGTACTTTGTATCCTCTTAGTTGTGTTTTGGTTGCTTGAGGACAAGCAATTGTTTTAAGTTGAGAGTGTTGATGTGTGAGCAGATGCTAACACATTTGAGGCTTTTAATTCTAATTAACTATAGGTCTTAAGCAACTTTTGTCATTTTTTATTGTGTTATCCTTGATTTTTTAGTATAAGTCAAGATGCAAGAGAACCCAAAATAATGGAGGTGAAAAAGATGAATTCTGATGCAAATAGCAGAAAAGTGTGCTGACGACATTTCTGATAAGTCGTCAGCCCTGTGTTAGACTATCAGAGTTGCCGTCAACCTAGACAGAAAATAAACTTCAGCTAAACTAAGTGACAACATCGTATGATAAGCCGTCAGAAGTGTGATAAGCCATCAAGATTGCCGTCAGGCTTAGGCTAAGAATCAGATTTGTAGTGACTAAGTGATGATATTTCTGATATGTCATCACATATCTGATAAGCCTTCACTTTTCATCATCAGCCTTAAATAGGAAGTGGAAAAACTGAAGAAGGAGCTGGCGATATTTCTGATATGTCGTCAAACTCCTGATAAGGCATCACAAATGTCGTCACTTGTTCGAGAAAAATGCTGCACTCTGTGATTTTATTTCCATAATTAGGCTGAAGTATTTAAAACATAATTTAGGGTTTTCTTATATAAGGAGTAGATCCTTGAACTGCAGGGTGGGACTTGGTCACTTTTCACTGTAGTTTTGATTTAATAGTTGGCTAGGGTTTGAATGATTATGGGAATATCTTGATAATTCTTTTGTATTAATTATTTTCTGTTGGTTGCAAACAATAGATCTCACCTTATATTGATTTGATCGAACTGAGATATAAAAGAAAGGTAGTGAATTATCAACAAGGATTTGGGAAGGTTAAGCTCTCATCTAATGGTTAATGTTGTAACAAGATTGATCAACTTGAGATAAAATCAATATGAATAGGAGGGTTTCCTAAGTTTGAGAGAATTAGGAAGCCAAACATCTAGGTAGGTTGAGAAACACTTAGATGAACTGTCAAAATTGATAATTTGGTGTTTCCCTCAAGTCATGAGAACCCAGTACTACAGTTATTATTCAATGGAGGATTAATAGTTATAATGATCACAACCCTAGTTTCTCTCTATCATTGATTTGAACAGTTGAAATCTTAGTTTTGAGTTCTAAAAAAAGTTGAACACTTAACCATTGTCTAATTATACCCATTTTATCTTTTCGTATCATTTGTCTGAATTTAACTTGTATCTATAGTTTTAAATTAGTTTAATCGTCATTCACATTGTTCCCTGTGGATTCGACCCCGACTCCAAAGTTGGGTAAATATATTGACGACGTCCTCCTTGTACTAAATTGACGTGTAAGTTGAGTGTTATAAAAAATGGTGCCGTTGCCGGGGAACTACTCATATTAGTTCAGAATACAAAGTACAATTTGGCAGCTAACTACTCATATTAGTTCAGAATAATTTCACCATCTCCAAGGTTAGTCAATTTAAAACTCACTGTGGATGTTTTGAAGAACAACCATGCAACTCTCAAGCATCGAGATACGACAAAAATTTAACAATAACAATCATGCCATACCAATATCACACTATCTGAACAAGTTTGTGACTTAGAAACATACCCAATGTGCCCTCACAACAAAGAAATCCCTTTTTCACTCATATCAGAATTCGCATACATAAACATAGGGATAATCACAAGTCTCACTCTCAGAATAAAATTCCAAACACTGCATGTCAAATGCCATAGGCTTGCCCTTATCGTCAGTACCCAAATCTTCAGGTAGGTCAGTTAGGATCACTTTAAGGATTTTCTTAGGCTTGTAATGTAGGCTAGGGGCCGGTATGATATTCATGGATATTTTAGAGTCACTATGCCTCATTGACACTACACTAAACTCTTAGGGTTTCACTTCTCAACCTTCTTTTCTTCCTCTTATTTTATTGATCACACATGCTCAAGATGGATGCGGTCTTTTCAATCATCATATTAATTTTTTATCATCTTTAACACAACTTTCTCTTTTCTTATTCCTTTTTTACAGCACCCAACTTTTTATTCTTTTCTCTCATTCTACCTCTCTTCATGCTCATTTGCATCACACACCCCTATGATAGCCACCCTCAACTTAGGTTGTTTGACTAAGTCAAGGTGCACAATGTCCAAGGAGGACCAGGGCCAAAACAAGTTAATTGTGATACAAATGGGAAGGTGATAGGTATAATAAAAAGAATAGGCATTCAGGCTCAAAATTGGGATCAAGGGATATCATTCACACATGGAAGGTCATTTAGGCTAAAAGTGGAATGATATCAAAATGGCCTATAATCCTTTCCTAACTCCTATCCTATAACCTAGGCAAGACTAACCGGGTAAGTTCTAAATTCAAGCATACAAAGGGAACTCAGTACACCTCACACACATATGGCACACAAGTATATCACACATCGCTACTTATCCGGTTCATACAATTACTTAGCAATGATTATCATGTTGCTAGAACTAATGCCAAAATCAAGATGCACAGTGGTCACAAATAGATGTAATTCACACAGTTACCAGATAGATAATTGGAGAGGTATTTATCATTCCAAGAAAAATCAACAAAAATATGTCAACTCCCCTAGATACTTATTTTTCCTCCAGTTAAGCGCAATACATCACAAAACAAACACAATACACCTAAATATGTTGGCTCTACTATGAACAAGACTCGAGGAAAAGAGGCATGGCAATAAAAACCCTAAGAGAACATCAACACCCACAAGTAGTACCACCCTCAACTTATAATCATGCATTATCCCAAGTGCGTCAAACCAAACAAGCGAGTTAGAAACATACCTATGGCACCATGGGTGCAAAAATCTGATGTCAATCACATAATACAAATACAAACAACAAAATACCTTGGGTTGCCTTCCAAGAAGTGCCTAATTTAGTGTCGCGGCATGACTAGGTTATCTTGACTACTCAAAATTCATCAAGATACCTTAAAAGTTCTTCATACTTTATCCCTCCACTTAGATAATTTGAATTTCACCCCCAACTTAGAGTCCATCTTCTTGCCTCGATCATATGGGGTTGGTACAAAAATTAAGAAGTCGAGTAATGGATTGAGCGTAGTAAACCACTTGACCTTAAAGTGAGGTGAGTTTTTATGTTGCTTGTCTAATGTAAAATCAAGAATATAGGATTCTTGTTCCTCATCTTCACACTCTTCTACTATTTTAAATGATTCCACATACAAGATATCATCTAAACATAATATAGAAAAATGCTTTGAGTGAGGCCCAACTAATTCTACTTCAAAATTTACACTATCTACTATACACTCACTTTTTTTCACCTTCTCAATGTTAGTCTCAAGATCAAGATGACAATCGAGTAGTTGTGATTCTTGAGTTTTCTCCTCAAATTGACTAATGTCCCTTTCATATTCTTCTTTGTTTAGCCATTGTAAACATGGTGGGAGTGGTAACTCTTTTATCTTTGCCCACAGCTATTCTTGATTCTCTAAGATTTGTTTCATTAATTTATTTTCTTGAATCGTCACAGCACACGTATCTTCAGTATGATCACTTTGACCACAAGCCAAACACTAAGTTACAGTAAGTAGGATAGTATCCAAATCATATTGTGAAGGTCTCATCCATGAACTTCAAGGTAAATATGGACAGTAAGCCTCAAAATATGGTCCCCCACAATAATAATAAGAATCATCACAAGAATCGTCATCACTCAAAAAGCCATGACATCTCAAGAAAGGTGTGAGAAAAATAAAAATAAAATAAAATAAAATAAATAAATAAATAAAAAATAAACTAAATAAATATTTACAAGTTTGAATTCAAGCAAGTAAACTAAAATTCTAAACCAACTCAATATGCCAAATTGTTCCCCAAAAACGGCACCATTTTTTATAACTCTCAACTTACACTTCAACTTAGTGCAGGGCGGTTGTCATCAATATATTTACCCAACTTTGAAGTCGAGGTTGAATCCATAGGGAACAATGTGAGTGGTGATTAAACTAATTTGAAACTATAGCTACAAGTTAAATTCAGACAAATGACACGAAAAGATAAAATGGGGATAATTAGATAATGGTTAAGTGTTCAACTTATTTCAGAACTCAAAACTAAGATTTCAACGGTTCAAATCAATGATAGAGAGAAACTAGGGTTGTGATCACTATGAATATTAATCCTCTATTGAATAATAACTGTAGCACTGCGTTCTCATGACTTGTAGGAAACACTAAATTATCAATTTCGACAGTTCATCTAAGTGTTTCTCAACCTACCTAGATGTTTGGCTTCCTAATTATCTTGAACATAGAAACCCTCCTATTCATACTGATTTTATCTCAAGTCGGTCAATCTTGTTACAACATTAACCATTAGATGAGAGCTTAACCTTCCTAAATCCTTATTGATAATTCACTACCTTTCGTTTATTTCTCAGTTTGAGAAAATCAACATAAGGTGAGATCTATTCTTTGCAACAAACAAAAAATAATTAATACAAAAGAATTATCAAGATGTTCCCACAATCATTCAAATCCTAGCCAACTATTAAATCAATAGAGGAATCATCATTGATCCCACAACCCTAGTTGTGGGTTTTAGTTCCACATGGAATAGAAAAAGATAACAACAATTGAATCTATAACTCAAGGTAATTAAACTTACAAAATATGTAGTCAGAAGTTGATTCTCTAATAAATCCAAGAGGAATATCCCAAAACTCAGTCAAAGAGTTGAAAATTGAAATCAAAGTTAAGAGCCAAAACTACAAAGAAAAGTGACCAAGTCCCACCAAGTAATTCAAGGTGCGAATCCCTACTTATATAAGAAAACCCTAAATTATGCTTTAACTACTTCAGGCTAATTATAGAAACAAAATCACAGAAGTGCAGTATTTTTCTCGAACAGGTGACGACATTTGTGATGCCTTATTAGGAGTCTGACGACTTATCAAAAATGTCGTCAGCTCCTTCTTCAGTTTTGGCACTTCCTATTTAAGGCTGACAATGAAAGCTGATGGCTTATTAGATATGTAGCGACATATAAAAAATATCATCACTTTACCACTCCAAATCTGATTCTCGGCCTAAGCTTGACGGCAATCCTGATGGCTTATCACACTTTTGATGGTTTATCACACGATGTTGTCACTTAGTTCAGCAAAAGTCTATTTTTTGTCTAGGTTGATGAAAACTTTGATAGCAAATCACAAGGCTGACGACTTATCAGAAATGTCGTCAACCACACTTTCCTGCTATTTGCATCAGAATTTATCTTTTTCACCTCCATTATTTTGGGTTCTCTTGCATCTTGACTTATACTGCCAAATCAAGGATAACACAATCAAAAATGAAAAAAGTTGCTTAAGACCTCACAATTATTTGGAGTTAAAAGACTTAAATATGTTAGAATCTGCTCACACATCAGAAAAGAACTGAATTAAGAAAGAGTAGTACCTTCAGCTAAATCTAAATTTTCAGAGAAGATATGAGGCTACTTGGCTGGTATTTCTGCTTTGGCTTTCCAAGTAGCTCCCTCAACTAACTGATTCCGCCAAAGGAATTTAACCAAGGGAACTTCTTTGTTCCTTAGTCTACGAATTTGATAATCGAGACTAGAATCTCATCATATGAAAGACTGTTCTGAATATCTAAGCTTTCTAAAGGATCTACAACAATGGATTCACTAATGCACTTCATAAGCATAGAGACATGGAATACATGATGAACAATTGACAAATCTGCAGGTAACTTAATCTCATAAGCTACTTTCCCAACACGACTCAGAATTCTATAAGGGCCAATATTTCGGGGACTAAGTTTCCCCTTTTTGCCAAATCTCTTCACCCCTTTCATGGGTGAAATCTTTAGATAGACTGAATTACCAATGTCAAACTCAAGATCCCTTTTTCTCACATTTGTATATGATTTCTGATGACTCTGGACTATCTTCAACCTTTCTCAAATCAACTTAACTTTCTCCATAGCCTCAAATACTGCATCAGGCGCAAGTAAAGCGGCCCCACTCACTTTAAACCAACCTATGGGTGATCTGCATCTTCCCCCATAAAGAGCTTCAAACTGGGCCATTTGAATTCTAGAAATATAACTGTTACTATAAGAAAACTCAATCAATGGCAAATGCTCATCTCAACTACCCTTAAAATCAAGAGCACATGCTCTCAACATATCTTCTAGAGTCTGGATGGTCCTCTCTTCCTGACCATCTGTCTGTGGATGAAAGGTAGAACCAAGATGAACTTGGGTACCAACGCCTTTCTGAAAAGCTATCCAAAACTGGGAAGTATACTGAGTACCCCTATTTGAGATAATAGACAAGAGAACTCCATGCCACCTGACTAACTCTCAGATATACAACTTAGCATAATCCTGAGTTGTATAGGACGTATGAACTGGCAAGAAATGTGCTGACTTAGTCATTCTGTATTCAATAACCCAAACTAAATCATGATGCTAACGCGATTGGGGTAACCTAGTCACTAAATCCATGTTTATCTCTTCTCACTTCAAAGTGGGGATACTGAACTCTTGCAACATACCACCAGGTCTTTGGTCCTTTACCTTAACCTATTGACAAGTTGATATCCTTCTTCATACCATTCCACCAATAGATTTCCCGCAAGTTAAGGTACATCTTGGTAGCACGGGGATTAATAGAATATTTCACACCATGAAACTCAACTGTAATTCTCTATCTCAACTCATCAGCACAAGCTACACATAATCTTTTCTGATATCTCAGCACACCATCCCCCTCTTAGGAAAAAACCTCTATCTTTTGGTCTTTAACGAATCCTTCAGTTTGACCAAACTAGGATCCATGGCTTGCTTCTCCTTCACTTTTGAAACAAGGGAGGATTCAAAACTACTCAGAACTCAAATGTTTCCTTCAGCTGAATCAAGCAACCTAACACCCAATCTATCCAAATCATGCACTTCTCGAGCTAACTCTTTCTTATTTTTCTCCACATGAACAACACTGCCCACAGATAATCTGCTAAGGGCGTCTGCCACTACATTGGACTTTCTTGGATGATACAACATACTCATATCATAATTTTTTAGCGACTCTAACCATCTTCTCTGATGAAGATTTAACTCCCTCTGAGTAAACACATACTGCAAGCTTTTGTGGTTCATGAACACAATAACATAAACACCATACAGCTAGTGTCTCCAGATTTTAAAGAAAAAACCACAGTATCTAATTCAAGATCATGGGTTGGGCAATTCTTTTCATGAGGCTTCAATTGTCTAGAGGCATAGGCTATGACCTTACCTTTTTGCATCAACACACAACCCAAACCAACTCTAGAGGCATCAAAATAAACAACAAAACCATCCGTACTATCGGGTAATGTTAGGACTGGGGATGAAGTGAGTCGAGTCTTCAACTCCTGGAAACTCTTCTCGCAGGAATCTGACCACCGAAACTTAACTTTTTTTTGGGTCATTCTAGACATAGGGGACGCAATAGATGAAAAACCTTCAATAAAATGGCGGTAATATCCAGCTAAACCTAAGAAACTTCTAATGTCTAACAGAGAGATAAGTCTACGCCAATTTCTTACAGCTTCTATCTTTTAGAGATCAACTCTAAT
>NC_061112.1:95948991-95994880 GCF_002878395.1 Capsicum annuum
AGATGTATTAATGGATCAGGAATACTTCAAGTGAATCCTCGACTCTCGATATGTATCAGTTCCTTGAAGAAAGTAAAGTAGAGTCAGCTCAGAATTCAGTTTCATGATAGAAGTTTGAATGATTTAGCTCAGTTCATGCATCAGTTTTAGTTTCAGATATTGAGTCATGATTCAGTTCGTAAGTATCCTGTATAATGTCACAGTCTCTTCCTAGTATTTTCACAAAATTATTATCATTCAGGACAAACGATCCCAAAAAGGGGATGTTATAATACCCTGAGTTTTCATGTCATAAACCTCTCATCTTTTTCTCATGAGATCAGATCTAGTACAAAGTAATGGTTACTCATAAGTTGACACTCTCATTTCTATCTGAGCCATATAATTATTTTTATGAGAATTTAGGCACATGCAGTTCTCATTATGTTTGAGATTTAGTGATTCAGTTTATATTAGTTGTGCAAGTTATCTTAAAGATTGAGATTCCTCTGTGTTTCATCTTAATTATCCACATTCGAGGACGAATGTTCCCAAGGGGGAGATAATGTAATACCCCATATTTTTGTGCTAGAATTCTAACTGTCGTTCCAGCGCGTCTAAGCTCTAATCCAAATGAGTTGAATGTGAATACAAGTTTAATGATCTTTATACTAGTATGTGAAGTTCTCTTGAGGTCAACAATGTTCATATAAATTATTTAGAGCCAACTTGAGCTAAGACCATTTGATTTGTCTAACATTTGATATTCTATTCTACAAGGGTCTACTTCAAACATGTATATCTCTAAATATACATGGAATTTTTCATCCCAAGACCTACCAAATTGCAGATAATTGAATTAGCTTTCTAATGATACCAATTTCGAAAAAATCCAATACCCGAGTGATGAGTTATGCCCATTTTCGTGAGAGGCAGTATGGATGTTTGATAAGGTATATGATGCATACCTTAGCTTGTGCGAAAAGGTGTGCGGCACATACCCTAGCATATGCGATCAGGTGTGCGACGCACACTTAGGGTTTCAGCAATAAAAACACTCTATTTTTGAGTTATTTCGAGGATAACTAATCCTTTTAACATTCCTTACACGTCCCTAAACATAACCCTACGAATTTAACTGCTCCTAAACACATCATAACCCTATTATCAGTCTAAGCACATCATTCAAGAGCATAATAAGAGCAAAATAATTAGGGTTGCACAATCAAGATTTGAAGGTCCAATCTTTCAATAATTTTGTTACTATAGAGGTATGTGGGGCTATCAACAAGAACATCCTTTCATTCTTATGCCCAAAATTTATATTATTATATGAAGACACATGATTACATGCTTTACTTGTGAATTTGAGATGGAAGTATTCTTTTTGAAGAAACTATGATATTTTGATGTTTTAAAGATGAATTCCATGAGCTCAATGTGAACATTCATGATTTAAGTTGAATTTCTAGATTTTGGTATAAATTATACATGTTTCTACATAAAGTGTGAATCTTGAAATATTTTGCTCAAGTATTGATATATGGGTTTTGAACCCTATTTGAGAATTATAATTTTTGTGAAAGTAATGTGTTATGTACACCTTGAGATTTGAATGATTTGACCTTTTGGTATTGAAAGAGTTATTTTTGAACTCGAATGAGAGAAGAAATCCACATTTTGATTTATTATGAAAAAGGGGTAGCATGATGGCTCCCGTTGTGAATTGTTGAATTATTTTGTGGTGGATTTTCTTTGAAAAGATTTGAGTCTTTAGCACCAAGTGGGCGGTATAGCTGTGTTGGTTCTTCCCTAGAACTACGTGCCCCTATAGGAGCCAGAATTGAGGCTGATAATATATAGTGATCACTAGTTTTTAGATTTGATACTTATAGTCCTACTCTGATGGCAAGGATAGGACGGCTCTTCCCAACGTGGGTTGCACGTTGGACACCATGTGGCTCACATGGTTTATGTCGGTTATGAGCTCTCCTAATGTGTGTGTGTACTCTTCTATCTAAGATGAAAACATATTTGCTTAAAAGGCTGAGTTTGAGAAAGTCATTATTCTTAAAAGATTTAATGAATATATTCTAAAGAGAATTGACATGAGATTTGATTGTTTTGATGATTTGAAATTGAGATGAAAGTGAATTAAGAACGTATTGTATTGACACACTTGTTTTACTTTACATGTATTATTCATCCATGATTTCGATGATTTAATTCGAGCTAAGTGAGTCATCATATCAGCATCCATAATTTTATAAACTGTGATGATATTAAGATATTATTTTATATATGCATTGTACCCCCCATATGCTCGGTACTTTCCCATGGTACTGACCCACATATTCGTATATGGGCTACATTTTCTCAAAATGTAGGTACAAGGTATAGTTTCACCTTCAGATCCAGTCAGTTCATGGTATCCAGTCAGCAGGTGATGAGTCCTTTTGATTCAAGGACTTAGGTTAGTTATGCAGAGTTTACAGTGTTGTATTTTCTTTATTCAGTCATATTGAGTTGGGGTAGTCGGGAGTCATGACCCGGCTACCTTCATTCAGTACTAGTAGAGGCTTTATAGATAGTCAGTAGAAGTTGATGTATTTCGTTTCAATTTTGGTTGTAAAGGCAAAATTGTAATCCTATAAAATTCCATTTTTGTATCGATCAAATTCAGAAAAGAGTTAATTTCTGCTGATTTGTATGGATTTATTTTTTGATTCAATTGCTTATGAGTTATGCCAGTAGAAGGGTTAGCTTGGCACCGTGTGACGTTTTGCGACCCAATTTTGAGGCGTTACAAATAGTCGAACTAAGCACGATAAGTCTATGGAGTTAGAAAGGTAGGGGAACACAGCCCTAGTGTTCATCTTATATTGATTTCAATATAAGGAGATCAATACTTGTTACTACTTTCTATTTTTTGAAAATCCCCTCATTTACTTTTCTACATTGTTAGGCTATTACAGCAAGTTTGTGAGATTCCTTGTGGGTTTGACCCCAACCTTTATTTGGTTCTTTATTTGATAGAGACCACATTATACTCTTTTAGAGGTATAGTTTGGGCAAAATCACATGGTCTATTATTTTAGAATATGATAGTTAGTATCAGAGCGTTAGGTTTGTTGATCCCACAAGTACAAGAGTAATGTCAAGTAGAGTTCCACAAATTGGTGTGTAGTGCCCCATACCAAATATTTAGAAGGTTATAAGGCATGTAGAAGTTGTTCTCTTTCTTCTTCTCCATCATGACATCCTAATCTTTAACTACTAGGCTGGATTTATTTGGTATCTAGATGATTCCAATCAGTATCTCAACAAAACTCAATTGGAATTCAATTGATTCTAATAGGCATCTTAGTGAGTTCAAATTAAAATCTAGGAGATTCTAATTGGTAATTGTGTATATGGGCTAAAAATCATTGTTAATAGGTAAAGACTTGTGTAGGTAGTGAACTTATTTGGTTGCTTGTGTTTGATATTTGGCTGAATTTTTCTCACTAGATTATTATCATTACTGGGAATAATTTTTGTTTGAATTTCAGTGATGAAAATTGGCTAAGTTTCTTTTGTTAATATTTGTAATGAAACTATATGATTTCCAATTGTTCTAAAATTAATAAACTCTATGGTGCTTACTTGCTTATGGTACTATTATACTGATGAAATTGATAATATGAGAATTAAGAGGATGATATGAGAACATGATGTCAAGAAAAGATGGTAAAAATAAGACATAAATAAAAGGTTGTGGTGATATATGTTTCCCTTAATGAGAGGCTCTTGCTAATGATGTTTTGGATGGATACTTGTGTGGCTTGGTTATTTGTTATTATGTGGGGATCCTTGTGTTACTGAGACTGTATTTAGAACTTTTGGACAGTTCTATTATTGAAATTATAATTAGTTCCTTGTGTAGACTTGCTAAGTGACATTATCTTTGAGTTACTTATGTGAACGGATTCTTAATGCTTGGCAAAATTATGTGTTTTAAATAAAAGTGGTAAAAAACTAGTGTAGGTTGATGATACCTATGAAATTTGATCAATAACTTGTCTAAAATATGATATTAGTGGTGAGACTATTAATGACCTATAATTGGTTTATTTGTTTGGTCTTGCTTATGCGCTAGTGGTATTGGAAAGACTCTTGAGGTGTTTAAGAGTTAAGTGAAGCCCATACTAAAAATATTATTAGATAGAAATAAGAATGACTATATATCTTAAATTGGTGTTGGTGATATAAGGGTGGTTTGTCTTGACAGTGAAGTGTTTGTCATGTGAAAAATATTGAGTTAGTTATTTCCTAGGCATAAGTTTTAGCTGTGGATTTGTGCATTACAAGAAATTTTGAGAAGATAAATTATTGTTGACTTGGCATTGTGGTTGAATTATGCATTTATATGTCACATAGATTTGGCTTATATATGACATTTTTAGAGGGTAGTAATCCCCATTATGGTGGCAATGAGAAATCAAATGGCTTGATTACACCCATAGAATCATTACAAATGACACTGAATAGAAAAATAGGTGAATCATTAAATGGCATTATTTATATTTTCTTGGGTAATACTTGGTGGATATTGCTTGTTTAGTGATTAAGGTATGATGATTAGATGGGTATTAACAATATTATGGAGAAGAATATTTTGTAGGCTTTAATTTTATGGGATCTTTATGGCTAATAGTTGTAAATCTGTGTAATGAGTGAAAGGTTATGTTGTCACCTATGTATAGTAGTAAATGGTAAGCTTGAAACATGGTTTATCTTGAGATAAAAAGGATACTAGTTGCAATGACTATATTTTTTTTGAAATGCAATTCATGTTTACCCAAAAAGGTGGTTGTGAGATATTGAAGCTAGCTTTATATAATAAATCTAGTAGTCTCGATTGAGTGCATGTGATTATCTAAGTTAGGTGACTTTTAAATGGTGTGGTGACTTACATATGATCAGATGTAGATTCTCCATAAGGTAGTCTTGGCTAAAAATAGAGTCAGGTGTCTTAGGTAGAGTTTTTGTGTTGGCTGGATTAGGTGTGACTTGTCTAGTGTTGAAATTCGAATAGTAGATTCATGTAACATCTTGTAGCACTTTTTCAAAATTGAATTTGGGGCTCTAGAGCTCTGATAATGATAAAGAGGTGCTTTTGGATATTTTTCTTCTTGAAGGTGAATCTTTTAACCATTTTATCTTACGTTGACTCATAAAACTCAAGTTTGAGACTTAGGTCGTTTGAAGGAGAATAAGTGATTCATGCATAAACATTTGGCTCCGTGTCTTCATATTTTGAAATGCTTTGATAGAATGATTAAGTATAGAATATGGGTTGATTGAAAAGGATGTCAGTGAGTGAATAGGGTGCAATATAAGATCCTTTGTTAGTGATGTCTCTCTAATTTCAACCTCATGTTTTTATCCACTGAATGCTCATTATAGGAAGAATGGATGGTAAATTAGTATCTGATTATAATGATCCATTTTGTCATTACTATATTATCCATGGTAAATTCATGAAAATCTATTTTTCATTCATCAATATTAACTTGAGTACAAACTAGCCATCATTTTGTTTTTGTGTCACCTCAAGTTTTTTGTTTAAGATTTAAATCTTTTGATGTGTCTATTTAGACTCAAGGCCGATGAATTTAGCTATTAGAATTAATAGGGGAAATTATGTTTAACTAGATTTAAATCTATTTATCATAATTTAGAATTAATGGGAGAAGATATGTATAGGTTTACGGACATGGAGTTGAAGTAGATAAGGACATAAGAACTTTATTTTAATCCTGATAACTATATTATTGATTGATTATGTGATATTTATGATATTATGTGTTATGTGCCCAAAAGGAGATTGTTGTAAATGAAGTATGTGGGAATGATGTTTCTTAGTTGTTCTAGTGATGAACCTAGTTGAGTTATAATGGTATTAGGTTGTATGTATTGTGCAATAATATGATGAGGAGAATTATGCTAGGATAGAGTATTGATGAGCATAGTAATATCTAAGGGATAAATGAGTTGACTTAGTGTGATTATTGAGATATGTGGAAAGAGGTAGTGGCATTTTACTAATTAATGAGTAATTAAGGCTCCAATAGTGACTTGTATGCTTAAGTGTTAAATTGTGGTTTATTTTATGATATTCTTGTTTGGTATTGATAAAATTACTTTATATATTAGATACCCATAAGAGGCTAAATTGGTGATAATGATGATTTATTGAATTGTGTCAATGTGAGGCGTTTTTGATAATGATAACTCATTGAATTAGTGCCATGAATGATTTTTCAATGATCATGATGAATTATTGAAATAATGCCCATGGGAGGGTCAAAATATTGATATACAAAAGAACTTGATCAAATTGCCTTATTATTTTATGTGCACTTGTAAATTTAGTACGTTGTAATTGTATCCTAAGAGATAGTGTGAATTTGATAACATGTATATAATATGGCTATGGAGGATCAGATACTATGCAGGTACAGATATGAATATTGATATTACTTATTTATGGAGGATAGGGTACCATGCTAGCACTAATATGAATATTAATATTACTTATTTATGGAGGATCGGGTACCACGTCAGTATGGTACATAAACTTAGATTGTCCCTTGCAGGTCATGAATAGTTGGAAAAAAAGTCCCTTTGCATGTGTGTACATATTAGTATTAGTTTTAAAAGGTCGTGTGGTTTAACAAGCTAATAGTGTTTTAATTATGAGGTTTAGAAGGGCATAATTGTTACTTATGAAAAGATTGTTAGTAGCAATGCGGACGACTTTAAATTTCGATATTTCTACTTTATTGATTTCTCAAGCAATGTAGTCGATGTTAAATTCTGATATTGTTGTGAGATGTGATTGGAGCAGATGCCATGAGCTGACATGGTGATGATGATGATAATAATAATAATAATAATAATAATAATAATAATAATAATAATAATAATGAAGTGATCCAAAGTGATGAATCCAATGATAAATCCCAAAGAAATGATTCTGAAGTTTCAATAATTGAATTAATCCTTCTTCAAAAGTATCTATAAGGTTTGATAATGAAACTTGAGTTCTCTGGTTGTTTTACTGAGATGTGAGTTAACTTGTATTCCCTACTTGATTGTATTCTTGAGATTGATTATGTGGCATGTACTTGGAAAGGTAAAACTCTGTACTAACTTGCTATATGATGGTCGAATTGCTTCATTTATACTTGTTGAAATTGTAACTTATCCGATTGGCTAGTTATTATTCTTTAATGTTATAAGAGAGTGTTTGGTTGTTAGCCCGAGAGTTATTGTGAGTTTTCTATAATTATTAGGTTGATCCTATTGATTTGGGTAATAGAAAAGATAATGTGAATAAGGGGTGATTGTGATGGTTTAGTGTTGGATTATGGTGGATGGTGTGCATTAGTGAGGCTAGACTATGCTGGTGGTGAATATAATCTCGTTAATAAAGTTGAGGATTTGTAAATTATATAGGCAAAGTGTTATAATGATATTACAACCTTAGTTGAATTATATTCTATTTAAGATGTCATGATTTCTTTTCTTTGATTTGATTTTAGGATTATGTGGACTAACACTATTTGGCCGATGATGCCTACCAATACGTAGGCTTGTACTGACCCTACTCTTCTATATCTCTTTTTGGGGTATAGACTAGATATAGATTAGTTTGTAGTTACTCGATGGATGGTGATATTCAGCACTAACTTCTACACTTTCTTTTTGACAGATTGTCTGAACTCTCTCATAAAGTTTAAACTATGATTATACCGCAATGATTTTAAAACTCAAACTAGTAAACTTGAACTTCTTGTAAACTAAATATTGAAGGCTCAAATTGAAATCTTTTATCCATTCATTAAACTTTAGGTCAAAAAACTGAAATTCATCTCATAACAGCAATTATGTATGTGAAAACTAGAGTAACGGTAAATTCTTGTGCAAACTGAACATTAAATCACATGATAATGCCATAATCTCAAATACATGAAAAATGGGTATGAACCCTAACTAAAATTTCATAAATTAAATTGTAAAATCAAATCTTTTGGGCACAAAGATGAAAGGTTATCCTTGTTCAAACCCCACATACCCGAATTTAATGAATATATTGAAGGAAGCATGAATTAGGTCCTTGGGAGTTGAACTTTCGAAAGAAACCCTACTTCTTTTCTCTTGAGAGTGGAGAGAAGAATGAGCATTGAAAACTAACTAGTAATGGGTAAATAATGCATATTGTATGATTTATGTCGTGGAGAGGAGTTTAAGGTGAGGAAAAGACCAAATTACCCCTAAGGAAACTTTAAAAAAATTCTAGGAATTTTTTAGTTGATAACTACGTTGACATCTTTTCATCTAGTTGATAACTTGTCAACATGGTCATCAATATCTAACTGGATTTGGACATTTTGTGGTTAAAGTTGACGACTTAGTTGGCAGCTTTTCAACTAGTTGACATCTTCTCAACTTAGTCATCACCTTCTCTAAATGATTTAATATTTTTCTGGCTAAGGCTGATGACTAAGTTAACAGCTCATCACCGAGTTGACAGCTCATCAAATCAAGTTGTCACCTTCTCCCAGATAGACACTCCCAGGTAAAATGAGTATAACTTTCTACTCTGATATTGTATTAAAATGAAATTAGATGCGTTGGAAAGAGGACTCAAAGATCTTTTATTTGGTGGATCTTGATCTCCAAAAATCTATATGTTTTAGAAGTTACACTCATGTAAAGTTGACCTATTTAGGATCCAATACTAAAACCCAATCATTACAAATGTTCTCAATTTAACTTTGCTCTAAGTTCTTCATATGACCATAATCGCATTGAAAACACTTTACACATAAGGTGAACGGTCATGACACTTAATTATGGTTTAAAAATATAGCTATGGGTCCATTAAATATATGACGGATAATTGAAAATTTATCCAGAAGCTTGTGGTGTATTATAGTGCATGTTAACTACTTTGTAATATGGCTTGTTAGTGCATATTGTTGGTGTGGTCATTGCAAATGATTTGCGATTGTTATATGATTTTGACCTACCTTACTTGCTAAATATGGAATATTTGGTTTAGAATGTTGTAACGCCCCAAAATCTGATTCTCGAGATGCCACACGATGCTCCGAACTACAGCACCGAACTACAAGTAGTCCTGAGCTAACCCTGGCTGCCTTTTCTGAGTCTGAATCTCAAAATAGGGGGGATATGAGTGAAAAATCATAATAAATGCAGAAAACTGTCTGAATTATCTGAGTATATCTAAAAATACTAATCTCATCAGTCTAATAAAGCAAATACTAAAAATCTGAATACTGTAACTAAAATCTGAAATTGTATCTAGTAGTCTGACAAGCCTCTACTGACTGAATCTAGAGAGTCACTGGGATAGGCCCCAGCTGACTCAAACAGTATGAAATGAATGCTAAATTATCTACTAATAAACTGAAAATCTGAATAGCTAAGTCCTCGAACTATGAGGACTCACCAACTTCAAAGATGTAGATGAGATGCTCGGAAATCACTCATGCTGCTGAGACTGAGTAACTAAACCTACATTATGAGACAATGTAGCACATAGACGTATATATGGATCAGTACTTTGGGAATGTACTGAGCATATAGGGTGAATCCAATAAGTAAACAGTATCATCACAATTAATAAAATCATGCATTCTATATATAAATGACTTACATAGGCTTGAGTAATCTGAAATCTGAAGACCATAAATCATGAATAGTAAAGCATATAATACAAATCTTGTGAGTCATAACACTTAGTTCTAAAATATGTATTCGATTATTATTCTTAAATCATATAGGCTATGTGAAATCTATAAGTATGTATAAAAATACTTTATCATAGGGGTTTAGAAATCTGAAGAATTATTCTGCACGGGAGTTTCTTCTAACCTACATAAACTATGTGAGCATTCATGGAGTCCAACATTCTTGTCCCCCTAAGGTGGAATCCTCACGTTGGGGAGAGGAGTCATACTCTTGCTAGGGAGTATAACCTATCTAAGTTATCACATATCTATCATCCACGTAAAAGTGGGAACAATCTAAATCCTACGTGGTACATATTTCTAGGGTATAAAACTGTCGTAACGTACCCATCTTTGTGCTAAATACCACTCCCATTAAATCTTTATGTTGATTCTGATGGAAATCCACTTTTAAAATAGTCTAATGGTTTATAATAAAAACCAATTGTATATCTGTAAAGCTAAATCTGTAATCTAAATCTGTAAAGTAGATTTCATAGCTATTCTGAGACCAATAGGTCAAATCTTTATCAATAATCTGAAAGAAATCTTGTCATAGGGTGCTTATAGCACAATAAATCTTGAAATAGAAATCTTTAATTAGGGCTTATGACCCATGCATAAAACTCATGTTAAAACATCAAAATGATCATGCTTGATAATGTAAACATTGATAATTTAATTTAAAATCTAAAAATTACTGCAATATGTATAATAATATGAACATAATCATATAATTCAACTTCTAAATCTCTCAAAATCTCATTATCTTTAAATTACAATATTGGCTATAAACCCTAACTTGAATTTCATGGGAAATCATATCAAAATTCAGTAAATTTGTAATTAAAATAAGTTTTGGGAACAAGGATGAAAGGATTATCCTTGTTGAAAAACCCCACATACCTCAATCGATGTACTATATGCTAAGACTTGAATCTTGGATCCCTATTGATGCTTTTAAAGTTGAATTCTTGGAGTTCTTGAGTTGGGATTCCTTAATCTTGAATTGCCTTGGAGAATTAATGAATAAATTGGGTTTTCTTGGACACAAAGTTTGAGCCTTAGGGTTTTTGCTTGAGCGAAAATTGATGAAAAGTGGATGTAATGAGCTTTGAAGGAGTTTAATTCTTTGTTTAAAACGGATTAGGGGCTTCGGAAATGACCAAAGTGCCTTTTTTTTAAAGTTTAATCGGAACTGGGAAAAGAAGAAATTCCTAATTTTACCTGCCACCGTGACGCGCCACTATCGCGGTTGCTTACTGGAAATCGACCACTGGGACCTAGAATTTCTCCGTGAAGTAGAGCTATCACGATGCTATGCTATATTGCTATTTGGCCATCACCGCGATACGCCACAATCGTAGTGAGCCACTGGAAATGGACAAATGGTAAATAAGGCTTCTTCGCGATACGAGTAAATCATGGAGGTCTACTGAAAATTGACAATTTTCATTTAAACCTACTTCGTGACGCACTAGTGACCGAAAATGACGGTGTTTTACGACTGAAACTTAAAATAGCTACAACTTCTCACTCGGTTATCATATTTGGGTGAATCTTATATCGTTGGAAATATAATTCAATTTTCTACGCATTGGAGGGACCAAAAATTGAAACATTCCACATGAAAAAAATATTATCTATTATGGAAGCTATTCTTTAACCTTTTAGGGACGAATTCAAGCTAGGAAAAGTATGGGGTGTTACAAATCTCCCTCTTTGAAACATTCATCCTCAAATTTTGATAGTTAGACTAAGAACACTAAGGAATCTGAGGATATATGATAGCATGCCCAACTGAAATAAATTGTGAAACTGAATCAAAATTATTCTGAGCTTCTGAGTAATTCTGTGAGCGCATGAACTTACATGAGGATATCTATATAGTTGAATCTTTGATTAGAAAGAACTAAATTAAGGAAGAGTATTACCTTCGGCTAAATTTGAGTTTGTAGAGAAGAGGTGAGAGTACTTGGCTTGCATATTGCTTCTTCTTCCTAAGTAGCGCCCTAAATTGACTGATTCTACCAAAGAACTTTGACCAAGGAAACTTCTTTGTTCCTTAGTCTACGGATCTGATGATCTAAAATCTCGACTGGAATCTCTTCGTGTGAAAGGCTATTCTGGATATCTGGGCTTTCTAAAGGAATTACAACAGTAGGGTCGTCGATGCACTTCATAAGCATAGAGACAGAATACAGGATGAACGACTGACAAGTCTGCAGGCAACTCAAGATCATAAGCTACTTTCCCAACATGACTCATAACTCTGTAAAGGCCAACATACCGGGGACTAAGCTTTCCTTTTTTTGCCAAATCTCTTCACCCCTTTCCTGGATGAAATCTTTAAATACACTAGATCACCAACCTCAAACTCGAGGTCCCTTCTTCTCACATCTGCATATGATTTCTGATGACTCTGGATGTTTTCAATATTTTTCTAATCAACTTAACTTTCTCCATAGCTTCAAACACTACATCAGGCCCAAGCAAAGTGGCCTCACCCACTTCAAACCTACTTATGTGTTATCTACATATCCTTCCTTAAAGAGCCTCAAACGGGGCCATCTGTATGCTAGAATGGTAACTGTTATTATAAGCGAACTCAATCAATGGTAAATGCTCATCCAAACTACCTTTGAAATCAAGAGCACATTCCCTCAACACATCTTCTAGAGTTTGGATGGTTCTTTCTACTTAACCATCAGTCTGAGGGTGGAAAGTTGAACTAAGATGAACTTGGGTACCAAGACCCTTCTGAAAAGCTCTCCAAAACTGGGAAGTAAAAAGAGTACCCCTATCTAAGATGATAGACAAAGGAACTCCATATAGTCTGACTAACTCTCGAATATACAACTTTGCATAATCTTCAGTTGTGTAAGACGTATGAACTGGCAAAAAATATGCTAACTTAGTCAATCTTTCTATAGTAACCTAAATCGAATCATGCTGATGACGCGAATGGGGCAAACCAGTCACAAAATCTATATTCATCTCTTTCCACTTCCAAGTAGGGATACCACACTCTTGTAACATACCACCAAGTCTTTGGTACTCTACCTTAACCTTTTGACAAGTTTCACACTTAGCTACGAAATCCACTATATCTCTCTTCATACCACTCCACCAATAGATTTCCCACAAGTCACGATACATCTTGGTAGCACCTGGAAGAATAGAATAACGTGCACCATGCGCTTTCACCATAATTTTCTACCTTAAATCATCAGCACATGGCACATACAATCTACTTTTATATCTCAACACGTCATCTCCCCCTTGGTATAAAACCTTTACCTTTTGGTCTTTAACTAACTCATTCAGTTTGACCAAACTAGAATCTATGTCTTGCTTCTCCTTTACTTCCGAAACTAGGGAAGATTTTGAACTACTCTAAACCCAAACATTCCCTTTAACTGAATCAACCAACCTAACACCCAATCTATCCAAACGATGAAATTCTCGAGCTAACTCTTTCTTATTGTTCTCTATATGACCAACACGGCCTATAGACAATCTACTAAGGGCGTCTGCGACTACATTGGCCTTTCCCTAAAGGTACAACACTCATATCATAATCTTTCAAGAACTCTAACCACCTTCTCTGTCAGAGATTTAACTCTCTCTGAGTAAATATATACTGCAAGATTTATTAGTCCTTGAACACATCAACTGCACACCATACAGATAATGTCTCTAGATTTTCAAAGCAAACACCACAGCAGCTAACTCAAGGTCATAGGTTAGGTAATTTTTCTCATGAGGCTTAAGTTATCTAGAGGCATACGCTATGACCTTAACTATCTGCATCAACACACAACCCAAACTAACTCTAGAGGCATCACAATAAATGACAAAACCATACGTACCATCGGGTAACGCTAAGATTGGGGTTGAAGTGAGTCGAGTCTTCCACTCCTGAATACTGTTCTTGCAGGAATCTGACCACTGAAACTTAACTTTCTTTTGAGTCAATCTAGACATAGGAGATGCAATAGATGAGAAACCCTCAACAAAATATCTGTAATAACTAGCTAGTCCCAAGAAACTCCTAATGTTTGACAAAGAGATAAGTGTAGGCCAATTTTTTACAATTTCTATATTTTGAGGATCAACTCTAATACCCTCAGCGGAAATAATATGATCGATAAAGGCTACTGATCTTAGCCAAAATTCACATTTACTGAATTTGGCAAACAATTTATGATCTCTAAGAGTTTGCTAGACAATTCTAAGATGATTTACATGGTCATCCTCACAAGTAGACAAGGATATCATCGATAAAGAGTATGACAAATATGTCCAAATACTATTTGAACACTCTGTTCATCAAGTCCATAAAGGTTGTTGGGGCATTAGTTAGCCCGAAAGACATGACTAGAAACTCAAAATGACCATAACGGGTCCTAAAGGCTGTCTTTGGAATATCACACTCCCTTACTTTAAGTTGATGATAGCCGGATCTAAGGTCTATCTTATAAAAGTAACTTGCACCTTGGAGTTGATCGAATAAGTCATCAATTCTAGGAAGAGGGTATTTGTTCTTGACTTTGACCTTATTTAGCTGACGATAGTCAATATCCATTCGCAAGGAACCATCTTTTTTCAAACGAATAAGATAGGAGTACCCCATGGAGAAATACTAGGCCTTATGAAACCTTTATCTAGAAGATCTTTGATTTTCTCTTTCAGCTCCTTAAGTTCTGCAGGTGCCATACGTTATAGAGGGATAGAAATAAGTTGAGTATCGGGAAGAAGGTCAATCCTGAATTTTATCTCTCTATCGGAAGGTACCCCTGGGAGATCGTCTGGAAAAATATCAGGATACTCATTGACTACACTGACTGACTAAATTGTTGGAGTCTCTGAATTAGTGTCCTTGACTCAAACAAGATGATAGATACATCCTTTAGAAATCAACTTTCTGACTTTAAGATAAGATGTGAAATAACTTTTGGGAGACACCGAATTACCTAACCACTCAAAGACTGGCTCATCTAAAAACTGAAACTTCACCACTCGGGTGTGACAATCTATAAAAGCATAACAGGAATGGAGCCAATCCATACGAAGAATAAGTTCAAAATTAACCATATCTAATTCTATTAAGTCTCCTAACATGACTTTATAAAGGACAGTGATAGGACACTTTTTATAGATTTGTTTAGCAACAACTAACTCACCTACTGGAGTAGAAACCAAGAAGGGCTCAGGATCTTTTTAGAACTTATCTCAAAATTTACTGCAACTAATGGGGTTGCATAAGAGAAACTTGACCCAAGGTCTAACAACACATAAACATCAAGATGAAATACACGAAGCATACCAGTAACAATATTTAGTGAATTCTCTTGATCCTGATGGGATGGTAAAGCATAGAACCAATTCTGGCGCTTACCGCCACCGGTACTGGATGAAGCACCCTGGGGAGGGGTTGGGTGATCTAGAGGAGATGGTGCACTATTAGCCTGAGTCTAGGAATGAATATCCCTATTTCCCTGTCTAGCATGTAGGCACTCTTTAACTTCGTGACCCATCTGGCCACAACCATAACAACCTTTTTGACCCCACAAATATTCACCCGCATGATTCTTACCATACTTAGCACATGAAGGATGATTGGGATTTCCATTTACGCTATTCTGAGATATGAACATAGAAGACTTACCCTGCTATTCCTGCCTGTTTCTGGGTATGGAAGCACTGGCTGAAGGAGGTATGGGCATAGATGACTGGTTCTAAAATAGCGAACAATTTCCTTTTCCAGACCTATTCTGACCATAATCAAACTGCCCTATTCTAGCCTTCTTATTTACTCTCTCTCTCTTTCAACTTCTCTGTCTCAATCTGCTGAGCATGCATCATCAATCTAGTAAGATCCATGTCTTCAATGAGCATATCAGTCCTACACTCCTTAACTACCAATCCAGACATACCGATTACAAACTTACTCATGCTTGACCTAGGGTCAACTATCTGATCAGGGGATTACTTAGACAACTGGTTGAACTTGAGGCAATACTCCTTCGCTATCATTGAGCCCTACCTCAGGTTCATAAACTCTTCTATCTTATCTTCCCTCGTCTTATGTGGGAAGTACTTATCTAAGAACGCATTCTTAAATATCTGCCAAGTCATGGGAGCTGCATTATCCCCTCTACTTTTCTTCCACATTACTACCCAAGCATATGCAACATCCTTCAGCCTATAGGATGTCAATTCTACACTCTCCTCTTCAGAAATATGTATAACTTGGGTGATCTTATACTTGGGTGATCTTATTTACCTCATTTAGATAAAACTGTGGGTCCTAACCTGCCTTCAACCCAAAGAATTTTGGTTGGTTCATTCACATAAAATCTCAAATTCTAGCTAAGGCTAAGTCCCTATCTTACTGAAGTAGGGCTGTAGCCTGACGGTTGCCCTGAATATTAGTTGTCACAGCTTGGGCTAGCACCTAAAAGGTAGCCCAAAACTCTGCATATGACATATTCTCAATCAAAGGATCTGCGGTCTGAGGTAGCTAGTTATTATTTTTTAGTGTGTTAGCTCGATAAGGAGGCAAGTTTTGTCACATGAAAGCATGAGTTAGAAGCAGATAGATACATTGAATACATGATAGATCATAAAAGAAGAGATGATTTCCTAACATGGCTTGTCTAACTCCCTAGGACTCTCTAAACCTTAGACACTGATACCAAGTTTGTAACGCCTCAAAATCTAATTTTCAGGATTCCACGCGGTACTCCAAACTACAAGTAGTCCTGAGCTAACCCTGACTGCCTTTTTTAAGTTTGAATCTCAAAATAGGGGGAATATGAGTAAAAAATCATAATAAATGTGGAAAACTATTTGAATTATCTGAGTATATCTGAAAATACAAATCTCATCAATCTCATAAAACAAATATTAAAAATCTAAATACTATAACTAAAATCAAAAACTGTATTTAGTAGTCCGACAAGCCTCTACTGACTGAATCTAAAGAGTCACTGGGATAGGCCCCAGCGGACTCAAACTATCTAAAATGAATACTAAATCATCTACTAATAAACTAGAAATTTGAATATCTAAGTCTCCAAACTATGAGAACTCACCAACTTCAGGGATATAGATGAGATGCTCGGAAATCACTCATGCTGCTGAGACTGAGCACCTGAACCTACATTATGAGACAATGTAGCACATAGACGTATATGTGGATCAGAACTTTAGGAATGTATTGAGCATATGGAGGTGAATGCAATAAGTAAATAGTATCATCACAATTTATAAAATCATGCATGCTAAATGTATACTCACATAGGATTGAGTAATCTGAAATCTGAAGACCATAAATCATGAATAGTAAAGCACATAATGCAAATCTTGTGAGTCATAGAACTTAGTTCTGAAATCTGTACTCTGTTCTTATTCTCAAATCATATAGGCTATATGAAATCTATAAGTCTGTATAAAAAATACTTTATCTTAGGGGTTTAGGAATCTGAAGACTTATTCTGCATGGGAGGTTTTTCTAACCGACATAAACCATGTGATCATTCATAGAGTCCAACATTCTTCTCCCTCTAAGGAGGAATCCTCACATTGGGGAGAGGATTTATACTCTTGCCAGGTAGTATAACCTAAGTGATCACATATCTATCATCCATGTAGAAGTGGAAACAATCTAAATCCTACGTTGGCATGTAGTTCTAGGGTATGAAACCATAGTAATATACCCATCTCGGTGCTAAATACTACTACATTAAATTTGTATGCTCATTCTGATGGAAATCTACTTTTAAAATAGTCTAATGGTTTATAATGAAAATCAATTGTATATCTGTAAAGCTAAATTTGTAATCTAAATCTGTAAAGTGAATTTCATATCTATTCTGAGACCAAAAGGTCAAATATTTATCAATTATCTAAAAGAATCTAGGCATAGGGTGCTTATAGCACAACAAATCTTAAAATAGCAATCTTTAATTAGGACTTAATGACCAATGCATCAAACTCATGTTAAAACATCAAAATGTTCATTCTTGATAATGTAAACATTAATAATTTAATTTAAAATCTAGAAATTACTCCAATATGTATAAAAATATGAACATAATCATGTAATTCAACTTCTAAATCTCTCAAAATCTCATAATCTTTAAATGACAATATTGGCTATAAACCCTAACATGAATTTCATGGGAAATCATATCAAAATTCAGTAAATTTGTAATTAAAATAAGTTTTGGACACAAGGATGAAAGGATTATCCTTGTTGAAAAACCCCACATACCTCAATTAATGAACTAGACGCTAAGACTTGAATCTTGGATCCTTATTGATGCTTTTAAAGTTGAATTCTTGGAGTTCTTGAGTTGGAATTCCTTAATCTTGAATTGCCTTGGAGAATTAATGGAGAAATTAGGTTTTATTGGAGAGAAAGTTTGAGCCTTAGGGTTTTTACTTGAGAGAAAATTGATGAAAAGTGGATGTAGTTAGCTTTGAAGGGGTTTAATTCTTTGTTTAAGATGGATTAGGGGCTTGGGAAATAACCAAAGTGCCCTTTTTTTAAAGTTTAATTAGAACTGGGAAAAGAAGAAATTCTTGATTTTTCCTGCCACCGTGATGCACCATTATCATGGTGGCTTACTGGAAATCATTGACTGGGACTTGGAAATTCTCCGTGAAGTAGAGCTATCACGATGCTATGCTATATTGCTATTTGGGCCATCACCACAACGCGACACCATCGTGGCGAGCCACTGGAAATGTACAAATGGAAAATAAGGCTTCTCTGCGACACGGGAAAATTATGAAGGTCCACTGGAAATTGACAATCGTCATTTAAAACTCTCTGCAATGCTCTAGTGACCGAAATGATGGTGTTTTGCTTTTGAAACTTAAAATAGCCATAACTTCTCACTAGGTTATCGGATTTGGGCGAATCTTATATCGTTGGAAAGCTAATTCAATTTTCTATGCATTGGAGGGTCCAAAAACTGAAAAATTTCACATGAAAAAATATTATCTATCTTTGAAGCTATTCCTTAACCTTTTAGGGATGAATTCAAGCTAGCAAAAGTATGAGGTGTACAAATATTCTCACGAACTTTTAGTGGAATAATGTTGGAGGGAACTTGTATCTGATATTTTAGTACATAGATGGTAATTTTCCCTATAGGTCATAATTAGAGGGTAGTTGTATATCCCTTAGTGTGCATGCATGAGAGTTAGGTAAGTGTGACGATTCCATGAGTGAATCAGAGAAATATATATTTATACTTAATGAATTATCTTGATATATTTTTTTCTTGGCTTGACAAAACTTGACTTGGTGATAATAAGTTGACATGTTGGTTGATTCCTAATTGTTCACAGTTTCTTGTTATGCGAATTGTATGTTGCTAAGCATGGATTAACTTAATGTATCATAACTTAGTTATATGTTCATGTCTCATTTTTTGTTGGGCAAATGACCCGACCAATACACTATTGTTCTTTTGTGATAATACAATACCTGCATTTACTTTTGTGAGTGCAACACCTATTCCAAAGGCTCCTACGAGACCTCACTTGTGACTCTAGTAGTTGACTTCAAATTTAAGAGTGATAAGCATGTTTTGGGATACTGTGAATCCTTCTTGAATGGTAGAGTCTTTATGACTTATGTTTTTTTTATTTTAGTTTTGAGGTTGCATCCCCTTCTTGACAATCTTTTATAGTTTTGGTATAAGTGACTTTCGGTTCCTAGGGATGATTTTGATTAAGTACAATATTCCTTTTTTAAGTTCTGCTTATGTTTGTTCGTTAAACTTGATGTTTTATTGATGGATTGATTCTATTATCTCTTAAGTGTTTATTTTAAAAAGGTGAATTAGGGTAGATGGTTCTTCCACCGGGTGAGTAGTATGGGTACCACTCACAACGGATTTGAATTGTGATAACTCATATGCTAAATAGCATAAGCCCTAATTGTCACATCCAGAACACAATTTTGTCGACAAGCAATCTAATGAAAAAGTGTTCGTAAATAGAGAAGGGTACACTAATATCAAAAGGGAAGGGACATAGCCTGCAACAACAATTGCATGAAGCCTTAGAGAATGGCAGAGTGCATACACAATGCTAGAACAACCTGACAATCCATGGGTGAGTTTGTTCAAGAAGAATCAAATTGTTTCTCATGATATGCCCCTTAATTATATCCCTCTTAATATTGTAATTTTTCATTCAAATATATAAAAGGATGTGAACAGGGTGAGTGCGAAATACAGATGCCAGGTGTGTATTAATATCTTACGAGATAAGTGAAGTACTAAGGTACAACTACAGGAAGAGATATATTGATATAACATGGGTGGGTATTGTTGATCATGATCTATCCTCATAAAAAGGATACTATGTTATGAAGTTTTAAAATATGGAAGATATACAATGCGTGTTGTATACAGGGTCTTACACTATCCCACCTACCAATCAAACTCCTCGTATTGTGTAGCATGAGAGGCCTTTTGAACAACAAAAGAGAAGGAGAAAACCATAGATACAGGTTCAAAAATGGGCATAAAAAATAGCAATGGTGGCAAATAGTAATATTGAGATGATTGGGGAGGGCAATACAACAGAACACTAATAATACAAATGCAAAATATAGTTGAGGAGGAGAAGAAATCTAAAGTGTGAAAGAAAAATAGGAGTATACTGCTGGTAGGGGTTGGTGGTTTCAGCCTACAAGACTTTCCAGCGTTAACTCTATCCAACTAAAAATGGATTTCATTATTTGGAAGTAGAATAGACTGGGGAAATATCACAAAACCCACTGATAAAGATGGAACCTCAACTTCTCAATGAATAGGATCATTTTGAATGTGAGAGGGGCTAACAAGTGGTACAAATAGTTGGAATTAATGAAATTCTTGCTCTCTAAACACATTCAACTTATAGTATTGGTCAAAACAAAAGTAAAGAAACCCAAAGCAAATAAGGTTATACAACATATTGATTTTGGATGACTAAGTTATGATAACTATCCCTATGCTACTAATGGAAAGGTGTGGATCCGATAAATGATAGAGACTTGGAGGTCAAGTTCATTAGAGTTGTTACTCAATATGTGCACTATCATATCATAAGTAGAGTGGATGGGATGGAGTGTGAACTGACAGTGGCATGTAGATTTAATACTCTAGATAGAGAAAATGACTATGGGAGGATATCCAATGAGTTGCACATGGAACATTAATGCATTGGATAACTAGAGCTGATTTTAAAACAATCTTCATAACATAAGATAGAATATACAATATCTATTGTCTGCCTCTGAAAGAAAGGATTTTACTAATTGTGTTAGTTCCACTGTTATTGCATAGTTACCATTGAGAGGGAATTTCTATAAATGAACAAATAAGAAGGATGAGAATGGTAGAATTTATAGTGAGATTGATAGAATATTTGGGAAAGATGAATGTTTGTGGAAATAGGTACACATTACAATTGGGTACGTTCTTTTGAACGTGTCTGACCATTCTCATATTTTGTAGCACATATCTCTAATCTCTTGGACATCAAAGTTCCATTCAAATTTCTTAATGTATGGAAATATCATAGTGAATTTCTGCCTATTGTGACAAGGACTTAAAGGAAACAAGGTGGTAAAATGAAACATATGTGGGTTAA
This sequence comes from Capsicum annuum, assembly GCF_002878395.1. Lineage (NCBI taxonomy): Eukaryota > Viridiplantae > Streptophyta > Magnoliopsida > Solanales > Solanaceae > Capsicum > Capsicum annuum. The sequence goes on from NC_061112.1 coordinate 95,970,438, forward strand.
CTTGAAGCATCTAAAGACTGAGCTTAAGAACCTGAATAATGAAGAGTTCAAACATCTTAGCCAGAAGGTGACTACCTGTAGAAGTTAACTGCAAATTATTCAAGATGATCTCAAAAGAGATCATTCCAATAGGCTAATATAGAAAGAGATATCAACTTTGAGAAATGGTTACTCGCAAAAGGAAGTGTTAGGAAGCAAACAATAAAAGTGAATTAAATCACTTTAGGAGATGCCAATAAAAAATAGACTGCCGCACTAGGGAATGGATTTGATTTCTACTTGTATTTTAAATCATGGTGAGCCAGAAAAAAGTGTTACATTATATCACAAAGCAACAATGGTGAAAATATTAATCTGGATGTAAAAGAAAACTCATCATAGTGGCAATTGAGAGGATCATCTCAAATGGGTAATACTGAGTACAAATGAATGACTAAATGTTCTTAAAATTTTTAAATTAGTGTATGCCGAAACAATTTAAGCTATCTGGTAAGAGAGGGATCAAGAGTGTATTTGAATAGAATTCAATGAATGTCCATGTGATTTCTAGAAGAATATCCTATACTTGTAATGTTAGAGCTACTCCTGATATTAGGCCTCTAGTGTAGACTCAAGTGATGTAATTATCTTGTTAAAGTAGTAATTAACTACTGGAAGATTTGTTTCTAGGAGAGGGTAGTGGTAAATTGTAAGAGTAAGCTGACAGTGGTTGTTAGCTACTATATAATTCCCATTTGAGTGATTAATATATAGTTAGTTGCCTAAAAAGGAAGAAAACAATCAAATAGTCTTAGAGGTACTATTTCTCTAGTTTGATTCATAAGATAACAACAAAACAAATAAATTAACAAAAAAAATCCCCCTAAAAGAGAATCAAAACTTAATGTACATTACAATATCAAAGGAGTGATTGATTAGAAATGCGCGCACACACATATATATAAAAATAACAAAAAAGAAGATTCATATTAAAAGGTTTAACTTCCATCGATCAATGGTTTCTTCAACCTGCAAGAGTCTATTTCTGTCTCTCCATCAATTCCCCACCATGTCAATAATTTAAAGGCCTTTTAAAGCACTGAAATCACTGACTATAAAGGTGATATAACACCACATCCTAGAAACAAATGACATTTTCACATTGCGTTTTCACAAATCCATAATTTGTATCATAAAAAAAAAGAGCCAGATATTAATGCATAATTTTTTAAATTTCTGATAACTAAAAAAGAATGTGGCGGGTAATAAGCACTTACATATTGTGAATTAAAATCTTCAATGGCTTTGCAGGAGAGATCAAGAAATACATGGTCACTCTCATCACCCCGCTGTGGAATAATTGGAGCACCAATACCAATACCCAAAGTCAAATCCAAAGTTATATTAAAACCTTATCAACAAAAAAATTAGAGAAAGGAGAAAGGAATTAATCTAACAGGTAAAAATTCAGGTAGCTAATAAACTAACCAACTGAGCTTTTAATATTTCTCGAATTAAAAAAAGAAGGCCTCCAAAAGGACAAGTAGAAATTAAGCACTTATAATAGTGGAAAGAATAAGGTACCTCGCTCTCCTTGACTTGCTTGTGATACTCTTTCTGAAGATGGATGTGCATCCTGCGACCTTCACCATACCTAATAAGATCATCATCACTATCATAATATTCTTTACCTTCCTCACCTATGAAAGTTCTAATGACATACTAATTTGAAACTTCTACTTCATCACCTTCCTTCCCTACACTCTACCTCTTCTCTTTCAGTTTTCATTTCTCCCTGCAAAGAGGACTCTCCGCCATCGTAATACTAGTAGTGTTCGGCCCGTAAAAGATGATCCTCTTCCACTTTTCGCTTCCCCTTACCCATCCCAATGTAACTAGTGAGAAAAAAATTTTATGGGGAAAATAAATTGTTTTCAATAAATTTTGGATTATTTGACATCTCGATGAATCAAACTTAGAGTAGATTATAGTATGCAATTATCTAAATCATTTATCAAATTCATATTTCTCATTATCTCTTTTTTTAATTGTTGAGTTCATCATTATGTACTTGTCTTACAGACAAACATAAAGGACCGATCAACGAACACAATTAATGTAATAATACTCAATGATCTTGCTCATCTCAAGAATATCTTAATCTCAACGTGATATGCTTTTCTAAAAATATCATGCTAGACCAAATCAATCATGACCTCTTGGCAACACATTAAGATACCAAACGTCAAATTGAATCTCAAAAAATTAATTAATGTAATGAGGATACGATGTGAATAATTACTTACAATTTTTAGGGCCTTGCATGATAGCAAGTAAAGTATTGCTCTTATTGATCCCTATATGGATACATGGTATGAAACATGTGTCACAGTATTGACACCTTTCTCATTGAGTGTATGTCTTTTATAAATTAAATACTTTGCAGATGATAGTTTAGACAAATCACATCTAACTTTGAGTCCACAAGTCTATTCAATCATTTTATTCTCCAGAATTCACATTCGACATTAGGAACAGACTGACTCATTTTGATCACATATGATTTAACACAATATAATAAATAAAATTCTAATTATAAGCTTTCAACTCTGTTTTATCATCACTTCTGACAATAATAAACTTATAATTATCTCATCTCTACTACTCGGCACTTAGACAATGAGGCAATTGTCTGTGTGAATAAGCCAATCTTTTTATTTGTTTGATATACTTTTTATCCTAAAAAATTTATCAACATCAAATAAAAATGATATATTTATATGAATGAACAATAATAAAAAAAAATAAGGCATAAACTAATATTAACTTCAATAATGTGAATTTACATGAACATGATTGAAAAAAATAAAATATAAATGCATCATCATCTACATAAATCCAATGACTTTACATGTCTTTCTAAAATATCGCATGCTATGAATTTCGTTAAGGGGTCTGCTATATTTGATGCATAGCTATGTATTTTACATTTGCCTTCTTTTGTATAATTACGTCTCTTATAAAATTATACTTTATATCAATATGTTAAGTTTTCGTATGGTATTTTGGATTCTTTGTGTAGGTTATTGCAATCTGACTATCACAACATATTGTGCCATATTAGACAACATTGTTATACATATCCAAGTAGATCAAAAATCGTTTAAGCCAAATAACCTATTGCACAACAGATGAAAGTACTATGAAATCAACTTTCATTATAGATAAGGCTATGCATGATTGTTTCTTGCTACTCCATGATATGCGTCATTTTTAAGTAAGAATGAATATCTAAAGGTTTATTTTCTCTTATTTAAATCTCCTAAAAAATCAGTATATATATGTAGCCTTTGTGTGTAAATTATTTTCTTGATAATATAAGGAATAGCCAATTGTTCCTTTGAAATACCTCAATATCTTTTTTAGCTTCTTTCTAGTGTTGCAGTCCAGGATCGAATTGATATCTGCTTCTAACTCAACGGCATAATAAATATCATGTCTAGCACACATCATAGTAGATATTAAACTCCTGACTATATTGGCTTAAGGAACCTTTCTCATTTGCTCATTCTCTTGCGGAGTTTGATTGCACATTCTTCGATTTAAGCTTAACTAATAGAAACTGGAGTATCTATGAATTTGCAATCTTGTATATTTAAAGCATTCAAGAACTTTTTAAATATAAAGTAGATTTTTTTTTAGCGATCTCTTGAAATCTTGACTCCAAGAATGTATGGCATTTCACCCATATTTTTCATTTCAAAAGTAGATGATAATTATTTTTTTTTTTTTTACATATTTGATGTAACTTGCAGCTATAAGTATGTTGTCTACATACAATGATAAGATCACAAACTTATCTTTAAATCTATTAATGTATACACATTAGCTTCATGAATCATAATGAATTCATATGATACCATTGCATTTTGAAAATGTAAGTACCATCGTCTAGAAGATTGTTTAAGGTTATAAATCGGCCTTAAAAGTTGGCATAATTTATCTTTTTCACCTTTTTCATGAAATCTATATGTTGTTCCATATTGATTTCTTCTTCTAGTTCTCCAGTGAGAAATGCAGTTTTCACATTCATTTAATGCTATTCAAGATCTAATATTGCCACTATGCTTGTGTTTTTTTACAATGTTCATCTTTTGAAGCTGAACTAGTTATATACATAGTTGTAGCGACATGTCTACTCCGAGGCACTTTTCCTCAAGTTTCAAATGACGCTTAACATCTTTCATAATTTTGATGCTAGCATTGTGGGTTAAGTATATTTTTATGTTTTCCCAGCTTTGGGATAGGGATCGAATCACAGCTTTGAGTTTTTTCTCTTCGACCAACACATGATCAACATCTTTTAATTCATTCACCATATTTGGCATATGGCACATATGCTCATGCATAATATGATCAAGACGTTTCTTATAAGTATCAAACTTAATTGACAACTAAAGTATGGCCAATATTTTCTTTTAATGCAGACTACATGTCCTTACCATCGTCATACTTTTGAAATTCTCTTATGACGTTATTATTCATGTTGCTTAGCATCGATATGAGAGAAAAATAATTCTTATTTTTTCAAGCCTGATATGCCTCAAGATCTTTCACATATTCTGGGGTATCACCATTATTAGGAAGTGTCATAGACATATTAAAAGCTTCAATAGTCTCTTCCTCTTCTAGGACATATTAAATTTTCATACTCCATATTTCATAATTATTATCGTTAAGCTTATCCCCTTTATTAAGCTCAACAATAATATTTTTTGCAACAATTGACATACTTGTTTAAACAATTATAGAGTATCAAGAGATAACTATGTACATTTTTATAGCCTAAATTCATATACATAATAATTTTTAAAATAATCAACTATATTAATATTTATTTCATATCAGGTTCAGATTTAAAAGTTCACTAGTTTTCAATGATCATCAAAATTTCAACATGTCATAAATCTAACACTATCAATCATCTAAAAAATACTTATCTTAAATCACATAAAGTCAAGATTAAACAAGCATAAATTCTATAACAAATATAGAAACACTCAATTAATAATATTAACATAAATTATTAAAGTGCAAATCTACACATTAAAAATAAACGCAGATTATCAATTGTAATCTAATCCCTTGCTCAGAATCACAATTCAAAAGAAAAAATGTTAAATAAAATATATATGTTGCCACACAAACTGGATGAAATTTTTTTAAAAAAACTGTGGGTTCCTCTATCCTTAGCTACCGTGGCATGACTATGCATGTAAGATCCTGCAAAGTCCTAGTCAATTCAGTCCTATATAGCATGTCAAAGAGGTCCCAGGCTTAGAAAAATTCAGCTAAGTGTTAAGACTTAAAAGTATTTTTATCCTTCAAAATTGGACGATCTCATTTTCGATCCTTACGGCCTTAGATTGTTGATTTTTAAATTGATTCATGATCAGGAATGTCAATAGGTCATATTGGACGAATTTCGAAATTTTTCGACATTGTTAAAGTCATGTTTGGATCCCAAAATAGTGCATCAATGCGATCAGGTCGTGACACATCAGTAATCGTGTCGATAGCATTGATACGGTGCGTCGTCAAATCGTCAACACCATCGATGCGATGCGTTGGGTGTTGCATCACTGGGCATAGTTTTCTTACTTAATTACGAGTTTGAGGATATTTAGGTGTAAAGCCCCAGAAAATGGGTCACGGAGCGTCACACGGTGCTTGAGGCTACGAGTAGCCCCAAGCTAACCCTTTAAGCCATTTTCATTCAGTTCAACACAAATCAACGGAGTTTTCATAAATAACCCTCAAATATCAACAGAGTAATCATCATCCAAGAATAAAAGAATTTCAGAAAGATAACAAAATACAACTTATTAGTCAACTCCCAACATCTATACTAGTCTGACAAGTCTCTAAGAAAATCAATAAAACCAGCGAGCCATTGAGACATGCCCCAACTGACTCATACTCAGTTATCAAATGTAAACAATTCCATGAAACCAACATCAGACATCACATCCTTGGAACATCAGGACTCACCACAACAGAGGATGTAGAACAGTGTGCCTGAAGAATCACTGTCGAACCTGAAACTGAGCACCTAAACCTACATTCCAAGAAAATACAGCCCACATCCGAAGATATGGGTCAGTACCATGGAAAAGAACCGAGTATATGGAGGTGTATGCAGTTGTATAAACATCATCATCATAAATATTTATAAGAAATATCTAGGATGTATGAAAGACTCACTTAGCCCGAAGAAAATCATCATAATCATGAGAGGATGAAATAAGTACAATAACATATGTGAGTCATCATATAATTTGTCAATCACTTTCAGTTCATCAAGAATATCAATTCTCATAATGTAAATATCATTTAAATATTTCGAAAGAATAATTTTCAAAATTCCACTTTCAAATCACTTCACCATTCACCATAGACACAAGGAAACACACACACACTGGGAGATCCTATAACCAACATAAACCATGTGAGCTATATGAAGTCCAACGTACAACCCACGTTGGGGAGAGCCGTCCTATCCTTTCCATCAGAGTAGGACTATCGATATCAAATCCACACAAACTAGTGATCACTATATAAATCAGCCTCAGGCTCACTCCTACGGGGGCACGTAGTTCTAAGGAAGTAAGGTCGCTTTATACCTCCCACTCGGTGCTAAAGATTTCTCTTGGACTTAGCTCATATCATTTCAAAGACAATCTACAACAAAACAATTTTAGTAATATATAAATATACATTGAGAGCCATCATGCTTCCCATCTATCAAAATCAACCACGTTGTGGATTTCTTTCACACTCGAGTTCAAAACAACTCCATTAAGACCAAAAGGTCAAATCGTTCAAAATATCTAAAATATTTAACATCATCGTGCTTATAACACACACTTTCTAAAAAAAACACAATTTTCAATGGGGATTCACGATCCAAATATCAAAATCATGATAAATATCATTCAAGATTCATACTTTATATCACCACACATGTAAATTCATCTTTCAAAATAATAAACATCAAGATTTCATAATAATCATCATAAGATATGGGTTCATGCGTCAAATTCATAAAAAAATCAAAAAAAAAAATCATGCATTTGTAAAGAAAATTACTTTTGGGCACAAGAACGAAAGAGAGTTCTTGTTGAAAAACTCCAAATACCTTGAATGATGAACTTTATATCGATACTCATTTTTGAGATGTTAATCGTGCCTTTGAATGATGGTTCTTGGAGTTCTTGAACTAGGAACTTGGAATCTTGAATAAATTTGCAGAATTAATGGTGAACTTTGGAGGTTCTTAAAGTTGGATGTAGGAGCTTAGGGTTTTCTTTTTGAGGGAATTTGATGAAATATAACATATAATGCTTCTAATGGGCTTTAGTATAGGGTTTGGACGGATTTTGGGTAAGGGGGAATGACCAAAACGCCCCTAAAAATCAAAAAAATTCTCGAATCTGTCCTTTGGTGGACTGTTTTGATAGTCTGAAGTAGATTAACCATAACGTTTTACTCCAATATTCAAATTGGATGAAACCAATTTCATTAGAAAGAGGACTCTCATATATTTCCATTGATATATAGTATCTCACCCAGATCATTGTGTACGAGGAGCTATGATCATTTAAAGTTGACTTAAAAATTCACTTTTGATAGGCTGAAGTAGATTGACCATAACATTTTACTTCGATAGACAAATTGGATGAAACCAATTTCATTGGAAAGAGGACTCGTAGAGCTTTCCATTGATATATGGTAGATCATCCAGATCATTATGTAGAAGGAGTTATGATCTTTTAAATTTGAATAAAAAATACATCAGGCCTCAGTACTTTTTCCTGCGCGCTTTACTTTCACTACTATTCACGGTTTGATCGGAATGTTCATAACTCGTCGCTCGGGTGTCCATTTTGGATGATCCACATATCATTGGAAAGCTTATTTGATACTCTACGTAATGGTGGGTCATAATCTAAGACATGTCACGTGGAAAATTTATAATTCATTCTAGAAGATAGATCCCAACACGTTTACGCACAAAATTTCAACGAAAATTTCCTGGGGTATTACATCATCCCCCCCTTGGAAACATTCATCCTTGAATGATGCTAGACATTCCAAGATTAGATAGGGAATAGAGAATATAGCTGAAATCAATCGTTATACTCATCACCACATCGTTTCTCACTCCGAATGCAACATAGAATTCATAAATTCAAGAAACTACAGCTAAACACATAATAAATAATAACTGAACTGCTGCAACTTTTATCAAAAGTGCATGATTTACAAAAGAACGGTACCTTCAGCATGATCGGAGTTCGCAAAAAATAGGTGCGGGTACTTGGATCGCATATTCGCCTCAGCTTCCCAAGTTGCACCCTCAACAGATTGGTTTTGCCACAACACTTTGACCAAGGGAACTTCTTTGTTCCTTAGTCTTCAGACACTGAAATCAAGAATCTCAACAGGAATCTCATCAAAAGAAAAATTTTCTTAAATGTCAGCACTCACAGAGGAATCCACTACCACAGCATCGCTAATATGCTTTCTAAGCATGGGGACATAGAATATTGGATGAACAGAGGACAACTCGGAAGGCAACTCGACCTCATAAGCTACCTTACTAACACAGCTAAGAATTTTGTAAGGACCAACATAACGGGGACTAAGCTTTCCCTTCTTTCTGAATCTCTTCACCTGCCTCATGGATGAAATTTTCAGATATACTAGGTCACCAACTTCAAACTCCAGGTCTCTCCTTCTAATATCCGCATATGACTTCTGACGACTCTGCACAGTTTTCAATCTTTCCCTAATCAACTTAACTTTTTCCATAGCCTCAAATACCGAATCAGGACCCCTCAAAGCCGCTTCACCCACCTCGAACCAACCTATGGGTGATCTACACTTCCTCCCATATAAGGCTTCAAACGGAGCATGCCAATACTAGAGTGGAAACTATTATTGTAAGCAAACTCTATCAATTGTAAGTGATCATCCCAATTTCCCTTAAAGTCAAGTGCACAAGCTCTCAACATATCCTCTAAGATCTGGATGGTCCGCTCAGCCTGACCATCGTTCTGCGGATGAAAAGCAGAACTCAAAAGCACTTGGGTACCAAGATCCTTCTAAAAAGCTTTCCAAAATTGCGAAGTGAACTGAGTACCCCTATCTGAAATGATAGACAAGGGAACTCCATGCAGTCTGACTAGCTCTCGGATATACAATCTAGCGTAATCCTCAGCAGTATATGAATTATGAACAGGCAAGAAATGAGCAGACTTAGTCAACCTATCAACCACAACCCAAATGGAATCATGATGGCATCGGGAAGGAGGTAAACCAATCATGAAGTCCATATTTATCTCTTCCCACTTCTAGGTGGGAATACTAAACTCTTGCATCATACCACCAGGTCTTTGGTGTTCAACCTTAACCTGTTGGCATATTGCACACTTAGCTACAAACGCTACTATATCTTTCTTCATGCTACTCCACCAATAGATTTCCTGCAAGTCTCGGTACATCTTGGTGGCACCAGGATGAATAGAATATCGTACCCCGTGCGCTTCAGCCATAATCCTCTATCTCAGATCATCAACATTCGGGACACATAATCTACCCTGCAATCTCAACACACCCTCTCCCCCTTAGGAGAAAACCTCTAATTTTTGGTCCTTGACTAACTCCTTCAGTCTGACCAAACTAGCATCTAAGTATTGTTTTTCCTTCACTTCAGAAACCAAGGAGGATTCAGAACTACTCTGAACCCCTATACTACCTTCAGCAGAGTCAAATAACCTAACCCCCAATCTAGCCAAATAATGTACATCACGAGCCAACTCTTTCTTACCTTCTACCACATGCGAAACACTACCCATAGACACACTACTTAGGGCATCTACCACAATATTGGCCTTGCCCGGATGGTACAACACACTCATATAATAGTCCTTTAACAATTCTAACCATCGTCTCTGCGTAAGATTCAATTCTCTCTAGGTAAACATGTACTGCAGACTCTTATGATCAGTAAAAACATCAACATGGACACCATACAAATAGTGTCTCTAGTTTTTCAAAGCAAACACAACAGCAGCCAACTTAAGGTCATGGGTGGGGTAATTTTTCTCATGGGGTTTCAACTATCTAGAAGCATAAGCTATCACCTTACCCTTCTGAATCAATACGCAAACCAACCCAACTCTCGAAGCATCACAGTACACCACAAAACCATCAAAACCATCAGGCAAAGTCAAAACAAGGGCTGAAGTGAGTCGAGTCTTCAACTCCTGAAAACTCTTCTCACAAGATTTGGACCACAAGAACTTCACTTTCTTTTGGGTCAACCGAGTCATAGGAGACGCTATAGAGGAGAAACCCTCAACAAAACGGCGGCAATAGCCAGCTAAACCTAAGAAACTTCGGATATCAGTCGGAGAAATAGGTCTAGGCCAATTTCTAACAGCTTCGGTCTTTTAGGGATCAACTCTAATACCCTTGGAAGAAATGATATGACCTAGAAAAGCAACTGACCTTAGCCAAAACTCACACTTACTGAACTTGGCAAATAACTTGTGATCTTTAAGGGTTTGCAAGACAATTCAGAGATGATCAGAATATTCATCCTCACTACGGGAGTACACCAGTACATCATCGATGAACACTATGACAAACATATCCAGATATGGTCTGAACACTCGATTCAAGAGGTCCATGAAAGCTACTGGGGAATTAGTTAACCCAAAAGACATAACAAGAAACTCAAAATGGCCATAACGAGTTTGAAAAGCGGTTTTTGGGATGTCACACTCCCTAACTTTGAGTTGATGATAGCCGGAACGAAGGTCTATCTTTGAGAAATAACTTGCACCTTGCAATTGGTCAAACAAATCATCTATTCTCAGAAGGGGGTACTTATTTTTTATGGTGACTTTATTTAGTTGGCGATAATCAATGCACGTACGCAAAGATCCATCTTTCTTTCTTACAAACAACACAGGAGCACCCCAAGGAGAAATACTGGGCCATATGAAACCCTTATCTAGTAGATCTTTGAGTTGCTATTTCAACTCTTTAAGTTCTGCAGGGGCCATATGGTAAGGAGGAATAGAAATAGGTTGAGTATCGGAAAGAAGATCAATCCGAAACTCTATCTCTCTATCAGGAGGTATCCCTGGGAGATCATCCGAAAAGACATCAAAAAACTTATTGACGACGTTAACAGACTGGAGAGTTGGAGTCTCAGACTTAGTGTCTTTGACTCTAACCAAATGGTAAATATACCCCTTGGAAATAAGCTTTCTAGCTTTGAGGTAAGAGATAAAATGACTCTTGGGTGACACAGAATTCCCAGACCACTCAAACACGGACGCACCCAAAAATTGAAACTTGACCACTCGGGTTCGACAATCAATAGAGGCATAAGAAGAATGCAGCCAGTCCATACCCAGAATCACATCAAAATCTACCATGCCAACAAGACTCTATGAAGAATGGTAACAGGATATTTTTATACACTTTCTGGGAAACAATCGAATCACCCACTGGGGTAGAAACTAGGATAGGCTCAGGAATAATCTCAGGACTCATTTCAAAATTCACAGCAATCAAAGGTGTAACATATGAGAAACTAGATCCAGGATCCAACAAAGTATACACGTCAAACTGAAATATACGAAGCATACCAGTAACAACATCGGGAGAGTCCTCCTGTTCCTGTCGAGACAATAAAGCATAGAATCTATTCTGGTGCTGCCTGCCAGCATTGCTAGAAGAGGCGCCCTGAGTTGGGGCTGGGCGAGTCACTGGAACTAGAGCACTAACAGTCTGAGTTTGGGTCTGAGGGCGATAGTCACGACGCCTTTGTCCATCCTGTGGACAATCTCTAACCCTGTGACCCATGTCACCATACTGGAAACTACCTCTCTTCTCACCCCAACACTCACCCAAATGAGCCCTACCACACTTAGGACACAAGGGACAATTTGGCTTACTTCCAGCACTGTACTGGGACCTGGATGCATATGACCTGGTACCTTGCTCCTGCCTACCTCTAGGCATGGGAGCACTAGAAGATGACGGTGCTGGCATAGATGAACGATCCTGATACTGAGGGCGACTCCCTCCCTGCGATCTAGTCTGACCCTGTCTGTGCTGCTCGAACCTAGCTCTCTTATTCCCTCTCATTCTATCTCTTTCCTTAATCTTGTCTGCCTCAATCTATTGGGCATGAGTCATCAGCCTAAAAAGATTCATCTCACTATTCAGCATAGCAGACGTACACTCCTTAACCACATAACTAGACACTCTAGTCTCGAACTTACTCATACTAGCCCGATTATCAGCCACTAAGTCAGGAGCATACTTGGCCAACTAATTGAACTTTAGATAGTACTCCCTAACAGTCATAGAGCCCTGTCGCAGGTTCATAAACTCTTCCACCTTTGCCTTCCTTATCTCCAAAGGGAAAAACTTATCCAGGAAGGCATCCTGGAACTCTTGCCAAGTTGTAGGGACAGCTCCCTCACCTCTACCTTTCTTCCAAGCAATAACCCAGTCATAAGCAAGGTCTTTCAACCTTTACGCAGCCAACTCCACACTATGTTCCTCAGATACATGCATCACCTGAGTAATCTTCCGTACCTCCTCTAAAAATAATCGTGGATCCTCATTAGAATTGGACCCATAGAATTCTGGCGAATTCATCCGCATGAAGTCACGGATCCTGGCAGTAGCTGAATCACCTCCCTGCTGTTATGGAGCTGGGGCCGGGTTGGCCTGAATATTTACAGTAATAGCTTGGGCAAGCGCCTGAAAGGTTGCCCGAAATTCAGTATGAGACATGTTTTCATTCAATGGGTCAGCGGGTTGAGGTTGCTGACCATCATTATTTCTTCTCGCTTGACATAGAGGCATATTTCTAAAAGAGGAGAGCATGAATCAATAGCGGAGAGAGAAACTTTAAGCATGATAGACTTCTGAAAGAAAGAATCACACTTTTTCCTAAAATGTCTTGTAGCCTCTTTCTCATAGATGTGGCGCGTTACACACCGATGATCAAGACCCTCAAATATCAATAGAGTAATCATCATCCAAGAATAAAAGAATTTCAGAAAGATAACAAAATACAAATTATTAGTCAACTCCCAACATCTATACTAGTCTGACAAGTCTCTAAGAAATTCAATAAAACCAGCGAGCCATTGAGATATGCCCCAACTGACTCATACTCAGTTATCAAATGTAAATAATTCTGTGAAACCAACATCAGACATCACGTCCTTGGAACATGAGGACTCACCACAACAGAGATGTAGAACATTGTGCCAGAAGAATCACTGTCAAACTTGGAATTAAGCACCTGAACCTATATTTCGAGAAAATGCAGCCCACATCAAAAGATGTGGGTCAGTATCACGGAAAGGAACCAAGTATATGGGGGTGTATGTAGTTGTATAACATCATCATCATAAATATTTATAAGAAATATGCAGAATGTATAAAAGACTCACATAGCCCGAAGAAAATCATCATAATCATGAGAGAATGAAATAAGTACAATAACACATGTGAGTCATCATATAATTTGTCAATCACTTTCAGTTCATCAAGAATATCAATTCTCATAATGTAAATATCATTTAAATCTTTCAAAAGAATAACTTTCACAATTTCCACTTTCAAATTACTTCACCATTCACCATAGACACAAGGAAACACATACACACTGGGAGATCCTATAACCGACATAAACCATGTGAGCTACACGGAGTCCAACGTACAACCCACATTGGGGAGAGACGTCTTATCCTTGCCATCGAAGTAGGACTATCGATATTAAATCCACACAAAATAGTGATCACTATATAAATCAGCCTCAGGCTCACTCCTACGGGGCACGTAGTTCTAGGAAGTAAGGTCAATTTATACATCCCACTCGGTGCTAAAGATTTCTCCCGGACTTAGCTCAGATCATTTCAAAGACAATCCACAATAAAACAATTTCAGTAATATATAAATATACATCGGGAGCCATTATGCTTCCCATCTATCAAAATCAACCACGTTGTGGATTTCCTTCACACTCGAGTTCAAAACAACCCGATTAAGATCAAAAGGTCAAATCATTCAAAATATCTCAAATATTCAACATCAACGCGCTTATAGCACACATTTTCTTAAAAAAAAACACAATTTCCAATGGGGATTCACAACCCAAATATCAAAATCATAATAAATATCTTTCAAGATTCATGCTTTATATCACCACACATGTAAATTCATCTTTCAAAATCATAAACATCAAGATTTCATAATAATCATCATAAGATATGGGTTCATGCTTCAAATTCATAAAAAAATCAAATAAAAATCATGCCTTTGTAAAGAAAATTACTTTTAGGCACAAGAACGAAAGAGAGTTCTTTTTGAAAAACCCCACATACCTTGAATGATGAACTTTGATACCCGTTCTTGAGATATTATCCCTTTGAATGATGGTTCTTGGAGTTCTTGAACTAGGAACTTAGAATCTTGAATAAATTTGCAGAATTAATGGTGAACTTTGGAGGTTCTAAAAGTTGGATGTAAGAGCTTAGGATTTTCTTTTTGAGGGAATTTGATGAAATATAACATATAATGCTTCTAATAGGCTTTAATATAGGGTTTGGACAGATTTTGGGTGAGGGGGAATGACCAAAACGCCCCTAAAAATAAAAAAAATCTCGAATTTGTCCTTTGGTGGACTGTTTTGATAGTCTGAAGTAGATCAACCATAACGTTTTACTCCGATATTCAAATTGGATGAAACCAATTTTATTAGAAAGAAGACTCTCATATTTTTCCGTTGATATATAGTATATCACCCAGATCATTGTGTACGAGGAGTTATGATCATTTGAAGTTGACCCAAAAATTCACTTTTGATAGGCTAAAGTAGATCGACCATAACTTTTTGCTTCGATAGAGAAATTGAATGAAACCAATTTCATTGGAAAGAGGACTCGCAGAGATTTCCATTGATATATAGTAGATAACCCAGATAATTATGTAAAAGGAGTTATGATCTCTTAAAATTTGAGAAAAAATGCGCCAGGCCTCAGTACTTTTTTCTGCATGTTTTACTGTTCATTACTATTCACGGTTCGATTGGCATCTTCATAAGTCGTCGCTTGGGTGTCCGTTTTGGATGATCCACATATCGTTGGAAATCTTATTTGATACTCTACGCAATGGTGGGTCATAATCTAAGATATTTCGCACGGAAAATTTATAATTCATTCTAGAAGATAGAACCCAACATGTTTACGCACAAAATTTCAACGAAAAATTTCCCGGGGTATTACATTAGGTTCTTTTTTATCACCCAATTCAGCTAAAACACGAAATTTAATATCCAAAGGGGCAAAATACATTCATTATTCAGAAAACACTCTCAACGGCAAGCTCTAGTTTCATCAAGCTCAAATTAAGTTCCAAGAATTCACCACAATTCCTACGAAATCAACAATCAAGGTATGTTAGGTGTTCATCCTTGGGTTTCCTTCCACCCTTGGAGTTCAAGAACCCTTTTTAAAACTTGAAGTATGATTTTCATGTTATGAATTGAATTGTATTCATGTTTGTGTTGTTGTATGGGTTTTAAGTTAATATTTTGCAAGTTTAAGTTATAGTCATGATGCTTATGTGTTGTTCATTATCATGTGCATTAATTATCCTCTCTAAGTGTTTAATAGAATGTTCTTGTGAATTGAATAGTGAAATCATGACATGTTACCATGTGTTCTCATTCATGTACAAGTTAATGACTTCCAAGTATTTGACGAAATGTCCCGATGAATGAATTGTGAACAATTGACTATTGCTATGCTTTCAAGATTGTTATATTTTACTATTGACGCTATCGAGTCCTGGAGGTATTTATTACCCAAAATATAGTTGTTTACTTAGTTGCAGTAGTTATAGAATCGTTCCAGTAAAGGTCAAGAACCGTAGTACTCAGTCAGTTAACAGAACTCAGTGAACTCAGTCCAGTTCAGTCAATCAACACGATCAGTGTCAGTTGAGCCAAGCCTAGTACAGTCTAATGATCAGTTCAGTGTCGATTTAATTGAGAGTAGCATTCAGCACCGAGCAAACCCAGGGATGGGGTCATTCCTGCTAGTAGAGGATTTGACCCTTAGTAGCAGTTCTTGCGTTACAGAACTACGTAGCCAGCGTAGGATAAGTCATCCTCCTGCTAGACTAGGGCTGACGCAATCATATATATATTTCATGAGTCTTCCTTCTAGAGTAGGTTTTTTCTGTATTATTATTCAGTGCTCACAGCAGGTATCAGTCATGAATTAGCTGGTGATCCTTCGGAGTCATAAGCACCGTGTGACGTTCAGGGTGTAGAGTCGGAGCGTTACAATACATAATTTTTTTCTCAAAAAATCATATCCTTTTTTTCTTGAAAGAAATAATAATACTCCAAAAAAATAACTTGTCAAATCCTTCACGTAAGAAGTTGCAGTACTGATGCTGTCCTATTTTTTTGTGAAACACATAGAGAAAACATAATGTCAAAAAAAAAGCTTTTCAATATGACACATAGATCTAGGTTAAAATTCTTCATGTTCAGTGGGCAAAATAAATCATAGACCTATAAATAAAAAACTATCAAACTTCTAACTTTACAGGTCTAAGTGGTTCATAAGCATTATCATAAATATAATCACAAAAGGAAGACACCACATATGCGGCAAATACCAAGAAAAAATTATGGCGTACCGCAAAACTTTTAAAATGAATAATATGATTAGAAAATAAATAAAACCCCAGGCTTTGATGTCAATGAAGACTCTAATCAAACACACAATTTGTAAGATCATTGAATATTGTTTCACTATTCAGTTAGTACAATCATATGCATATAAACACTAACTACATAAAAATAGCCATGGTCCATGAATCATACCTTGTTACAAATTGTTTCAATTGTTTTAGGTAAGATGCTCTTCTTCAAGAAATCTTCGAAGAGTGCTTTTAACAGATAAGTTTTCTTTCGTCTTGTCTGACGGAAGGAGCGTTTTGTTTTCTTGAGAGAGAGAGAAAGTGTCGATTGTTTTTGTTACAATTATTTATAATTTTAAAGGGACACAACTCTTCAAATAGTTGTGTCTCTTCACTTTTATTAATAATATAAATATTCAATAATTATATATTATTTCTCTCATAGTATAGATCTGGGTTGATCCACATGGATGACCCAACCCAATTTTCTTCAAAAATGAAAAAAAATGAAAATTGAGCATATTGATGAATTCACAATGTGCCTTTACAAAAATTATTTCCCGTGCCTTACATGAGGTCAGGACGATCTATTCACCAGAACACGGTACCTCAAATTTTAGTGAACAATAAATCACTCAACAATAGCAAATCACACTTGAATTTTTGATGAAGAAAAGTAGAAAATTTAAATTATCCCCAAAAAGATCATATATATATAGAGAGAGAGAGAGAGCTAACATAAATTGCTTCAGAAAAAAAGCAATTATTTTGAAAAGTTGCACTGGTTCAAATGTAAAGGGCATGTGGGGGCATACTTTAAACGCACAACACAAACCAGTGAACTGACAATTTCTGATGAGGGATTGTGTACAACCCTTCATCCAAACAACGAACTGAAGAGATGTGTGGATTGCTTGTGTGACACAGATCATCTTGTGCGATACATGTGAAGGAATAATTCGGTCAGACTTTTAGATTAAATAATTATTTAAACAATTAAGTTTAAATGAATTTTATCGAAAAAGGTAATCTCCTATCAATTTGACAAATTTAATTCAAATTCAAATTGAAACCCAAATCGATCGAGCAACGACAGAAGACATGTCTTCTTCTCAACTCTTTAACAACATAAAGAGGTGCTTCTACAGTTAAATACTTTGAAAGTTTCTTTCTTCCAAAAAGTAAAATAACATCTTCATTTTCTCTCAATTTTTCATTAACTTTCAACAATAGAACCCAACATGCTAGTTGCTTCTTATGGATGATGGTGGAAGAGAAAGACAAGCAAGCACCCATCTAGATATATACTCACAATGTACTTAAAAGATGATATGGAACAGAAGTCATCAAAGTGATGTGGGTGCAAGGGAGTATATTTATTTGGATCTTTTAATTTAGATGAATTGGGACAGTTATATTAAGGATAGCATTTAAAAAAAATAGATATTTTTTTAGTCAATTTGGGGTTTTCATCCAACAAGGAATAGGTGATAAGTTTGTTAAAGATATAGTAATTATATATGATAGGGGAAAAGTTCCTAAATAGCAAACTTGATTTTCTTAATTAAGACAGTCATAGTAATAAGTTTCTAATTATTCGAAATAGCAATTTGTGTTTCTATTTGAGAATGTTTTTTATGTTAAAATACATATATGAATAGTAAACATCCTGATTTATATGTATCCGTTGAGATTAAAAAATGTGATTTTCTACCCCCTTGAAAAAGGAACAATAATTTCAACCCCTTAAATCACTTCTATCAATTAATTGAAGATTCCATTTTAAATAAAATTATTACGAAGAAAATATTAAAAGATTTTATCCTTGATTTTCTCTCTTTTCTTCTCTTCTATATCTACCTTTTCTTTCTCTTCATGTTCACTTTTTTTTTTTGATATTTTATAATTTTATTTTATACTTTCACATCTCTCACCTTCTTTATATCTTATATTTTCTCTTTTTCATTTATTTTGTGCTTTATATTTTATATTTTATATTTTATGTATCAAACAATGCACTTTATATAAATTATTTGTATTCATATGTTAAATTTTAATCATTTGTATTTGTATATAAACAAGTATCATTTATATATGTATGATTCAAGTTGTATAAAAATGTATCGTTTGATATCACATACAAAGCACATAACTGTTTTTATGACATCACATACATATACAACACATAGACCTATTAAAAACACTGTCATCATTTTTTGAATACATATACAAATTCATTTATTTGTTATGAAACACATACAACTACAAATTCAAACTTTATTGACATCAAATACATATACAAAAATTACATATATAACCCCACTAAATAGCCTCCGATCTTTCCGCTCACTTATATTTTGTTTTGATGACCTCCACCATCACACGAACTTATTTCCTTATCATCAACTTTTATTGAGACCCATCATTAGTGGTAAAACTCCAAGCATCGATCAAACAAATTCCTTTTTTCGGTGAAATTCAACCACCAACGACTTCAAATTCACTGAAAACGCTTCTAATTTTGATGAATAGTAAATCCAAAACTCCAGTGAACAACCATGAACCAATAGAAATCTCTTTAGCAAATCAGAATCAATGTCATCTAATGACAACTCTGGTGATGCTCAGATTTGGTCGGAACATAATTAAAATTGAATGAAGAGTGAAAGAAAAATAACAAAATAAATACGAACATGAAAATCATTTGAACATATGCTGAAGTTGAATGCTAAATTATAGGAGATAAAATAGGTAAAGTAATAGAGATGAAAATTTAAAAATGATAGAAAAAAAAAAAAGAAAAGCTTGATTTTTCAATTTTATCAAAATATGACTATTTTTGTTATCTAAACTAATTATACTAAACTGATGCTATTTAACTTAATTATTAAGATAATTTTATTATGTTGTGTATCTTTTCCAATATAATTATATGATGGAAGGAAAAATTAGTCGATAAACAAGATCCTTTACCCTTTACTAAATTATGTAAATGCCAACTTTCTCTCTCTATAGCGTTGGGCTTTCACGGGCCAAACGCTACCATTTGGAGATTGGGGAAAGTGTTATCTAGGGTTACCGCCAAAACAAATTTTGATTCAGTGGTGTAATATTGCGATGGAGGGGAAGCAAAAATTATAAGAGGATAGAGATAGTGATAGTGATCGTGATAGTGATGGAGTAGAATAACCCCCAACTGAGGATGTTGGAACTTTCATTGGTGAGGATGGTGAAGAATATTACGACACTGATGGTGATCATATTAGGTATCCAGATGGCTAGAAGATGTACATCTGACATCAGAAAGAGTATCACAGGTAGGTCAAAGAGAGCGAGGCTTTTGATATCGCTCTGGATTTGACTTGGGTACTCGTTTTGGAGCTCCAATTATTCCTCGACGGCATAAGAGAACGATCAAAAATTTGTTGACCTCTCCCACAAAGCCATTAATGACTTTAATTCGCAGCATGTAAGTACCATTCTCCTTTGAAAACACTGTCAGATGAAGGTCACTCACAGCTTGTCCTTACCAGTGGTACGGTATTGACACCCTTCCAATTGGGGTTACAGATTGGACCCCAACTCAGCTATAATAGCTTATTAGGGGAATGTCGTTTAGATAACTACTTCCCACGATCCCAATCTCAATATCAATAAAAGAACTCAGATAGTTCTACAGAATTTAGGACTATCAGATACAGTCACACAGTTCAGTACGGAACTCAGCTAGTTCCATTATAATCAGGACTGTCAGACACAGTCACTCAGTTAATATGAAACTCATGTTATCAGTATTCAGATTCAGTATCATCATGATTTCAGTTACAGTTCACGTATTAAGGCATGTGTTCTCATGCAGTCATGTCTATGTTCATGTCCGTCAGTTATAGTTCATGTATATAAACCCTTGCATTTAGCTTACCTCACTTGCGTACCAGTACATTCTCACATACTGACGCATACTTTTCTTTTGCACTATGGTGTTTTATACCGTAAGTTCATAAGCACGAGCTCCAGAGCATCCTTAGTAGATCAGCCGATCAGCAGACAAAATAGCAATGAGTCCTCATTATTCGAGGATGTTATTATTTGATTATCTCATTCTTTCAGTACCTAGTTTATTTCAGTAGTTGGAGTTAGTGGGGGACATGTCCCATCAACTCCTTATTCAAACAGTTTAGAGGTTTTCAAACTATCATGTTCAGAAAGTTATTTCAGTTGTTTTGGTATTGATATACCATATTTTCAGATGTTATATTTTTATCAGATATTTGAACCTTATGGCCTTTCAGCTTTTATTCCACATTCATACAGTATATTATGCAGTTCTCAAATATAAATATTAGTCATAGGTTAGATTATGGTCCTTCGGGGACATGAGCACCGTGTAGCGTTTTGGGTATCAGATTTGAGGCGTTACAAACCTGAATCAGCTCTTGAAACCACCTGGCTCTGATACTAAGTTTGTAATACCCCAAACCTGATACCCAAAATGCTACACGATGCTCATGACCCGAAGGACCATAAACTAACCCATGACTAATATCTGTACCTGAGCACTACATAATATACTATATGAATGTGCAATAAAGGTTGAAAGGCCATAAGGTTCAAATATCTGATAAAAATATAATATCTGAAAATATGGTATATCAATACCAAAACAACTGAAATAACTTGTCTGAACATAATAGTCTGAAAACCTCTAAACTGTCTGAATAAGGAGTTGATGGGACATGTCCCCAACTAACTTCAACTACTAAAATAAACTAAGTACTGAAAGAATGAGATAATCAAATAATAACATCCTCGAATGATGAGGACTCATTGCTAGTCTATCTGCTGAACGGCTGATCTACTAAGGATGCTCTGGAGCTCGTGCTTCTGAACCTATGTATAAAACACCATAGCGCAAAACAAAAGTATGCGTCAGTACGAGGGAATGTAGTGGTACGCAAGTGAAGTAAGCTGAATGCAAGGGTTCATATATATGAACTATACTAACTGACTGAGTAACATGAACGTGAGAATACATGCATGAATACGTATCATCTTAGAATACGTACCTCCCATATTCTTTTTCGGTTATCAGAAATAAATATTTTTGTACCATTGATATTTGGCTTTCTTCTCTTTTAGGATGCAAATAACAAATTTGTGGAAAACCTTACTGTGAACACGTCATTTGCTGCTGGAATGTGGTGTTATATCACCTTTATAGCCACTGATGCTGATGATCTCAATGCTCCGAAGACCTTTCAAGCATTGGCATGGTGGGGAATTGATGGAAAAAGAGAAGTGGAATTTCGCAGGCTTAAGAAACCATCAGATTGATGGAAGGTAAAGCTTCTAATATATTCTTGCTTGTGACTTACATTGCTTATATTTTGGCATGTGCTAATCAGTCACCCCTCTAGAGCTGTTATATGCACTAAGTTTTGATTCCTTTTTGAGATTTCTTGTTAATTTGTTTGTTTTATTGTTGTCTTATGACTCAAACCAATAAATTGGTACCCACAGCTTGACTTGTATCCTATTAGGATTACCTCGTTGTTTTTTCTTGGATTGGCCGGGGAGTTGGTGTCTATGGTTTCTCTAGCATATATAAATCATTGATTATGCCAACCCATGTTGCTTTACAACAAATTCAACTGTGCCTCAATCACTAGATCTGTGGTGTTAATCTCACTATCTGTTTCACTCCATTTGGATCCATATATTCCAGTATGCCAACATATTTTGCTAGTGCTGTAAAATCTGTTATTGTGTGTCCTGGCCAGCAACATCTATTAGAATTAAAAATAAACCTCAAAACACCGTTTCAACTAATATCATGCTCTGTTTCTATATTTGTTGAATGAGAGAATGATAGAGATGCATTTTGAGGTCTTTATTTTATTTAGCAGCAAGATGTTGGCTAATTCACTTTTAAGAGAATCCCTTCCTTTATGGTGGTCTAAAGTTGCGATAAAAAGGGTGAAAGTCACGTATACATGGTGTTTAGAAGTAGAATGTGTTGGACAGAATGTAGCTTTCTATAAAGAGCTTCTAAATCATTAGAAAAAGTTCGTGTTTAGTAAAAAGGTTAAAAGAAGAGTGATGAGAAGTTTCAAATACCGCTGCTAAAAGATCGCTATTCCATCATAAGCCTTTGTTTCATTTCTTTCCAAATTGTTCACACAAGAATCGAGGAACATTTTTTCATGAACCAATACTACATCCTCAGTCACATACTTTTTGATTTTGGAGATCGGAGTAGATGAACTCTATAATGATGTGCAGGCTGAGAGCAGTTTTTGCTTGTAACTAAGGGGGTTTGGGTCACAGGTGACAAAAGAGTTTTAAAATGAGGTATAGGTGAAACAAGTGTTAATTATTAGTTGTAGATGACAATTACTTTATTATGGATTAAGAAAATTGGGAAAGTTTGAAAATAATTCATAAGATTTTAAATTTACACTTTGATCCCAATGTATACCTAAAATAACGGAAAACGGAGGGAAAAAAAGGCATTTTTCTCTCTCTTCTCATTCATTGTTGTTTTCTCTCTCTTAGCGATTTTTGTTGTTAATTGTTTCTAGTTGTGCTGTTTTATTCATCATTTTCTGCTTCATTATCATCATCTTCTACTTCATTATTATCTTCCTCTTCTTCTTGTCGACCATTTGTTGTTGGTGGTGGTGGTGGTGGTGGTGGTACAACGCTACTGCTGCGATCTGACCAATTTCTTAGGTCAATTTTTTTTTTACTACATCACTTTCCACTTTGGCATTACTTCATAGGTGACTTTGGTAAGTAAAATTATGATTTTTATTCGTATTTGTCATCTGGGTACATTTCTATTTTTCCAACAATAATAGAACCCTGATTATAAATCCAGCATAAGTTCTCACAATTTAAATAGATCAATCATCTGGTGCATCAGATGAGTAATCTGTTGCATCGGAAATCTTATTTGTTGCATCAGACTGTTTATCTATTCCATCATCGTATTATCTATTGCATCAGACGTATTATCTGTTGTATAAGGATGTTTATCTGATGCACCAGACTAATTATCTGTTGTATCAGAATGTTTATCTGTTGCACCAGACTAATTATTTGTTGCAACGAATAATTAATCTGTTTGAAACAATACAAATCAACCCCCGCCATAAACCCAACAGATAAGCAATATGTTTTCAACACTTGCTATTGCTACTGGATTCAAAATTATTCCTTACGTCCAATCACCCATTCCAAATGTCCTAATTCGATTTCTCATTTTACTTGTCTTTTTCATTAATCAAGAAAAAATTTAAAAAAAATCATGTTTTACCATTTGAATTAATAACTTTTTCTTCAAATTAAAATGGAAACATCATTTAATAGGGGGGACAATACGCCGACCGATGTTAAAAGATTTCATCTCTTATGAAATTTCGATTGAATATCAAACAATGGTTATTTCAAACACGTCTAATGTCCCACTAACTGATCAGTGGGTTATGGTAAACCAGACATATTATTAATTATTTTTCTTAATCAATGTGGCATCTCAATTTGGGATGGGTAATTTGAGACGGAGGGAGTACGAATTAAAACGTCAGAGCCAAGTAAAGCAACAAACTAGTCATCTGTTGAAACAGACTATTTATCTGTTGCATCAA
>NC_061112.1:95997880-95998534 GCF_002878395.1 Capsicum annuum
AAATCTAAACAGCTTAGTCATCTGTTACAACAGATATAAATATCTATTTAAAAATCCCAACAGCTCAGTTATTTGTGACAACAGATGAAAATGTTCATTTAATAATTAGTAAAATCATATATGTCATCTGTTATAATAGATATAAATATCTGTTTGAAAATTTCTAACAGCTAAGTTATCTATCACAACAGATGCAAATATCTATTTGATAATTAAATTAAATATGTCATCTGTTGCAACATATATGTACCTGTTTGAAAATTTTTAACAGCTTAGTCATTTGTTGCAACAGATTTCATTCAATTGATTTATATGGAACTAGGGATGAATGAATGAGCTTGCATGGTCAACTACAAATTCAATTGATTCTTTACAATTGTATAGCATTGGTATTGCGTTCATCCCAACCCGAGTCATCGATCTATCACTTTGAGTTGAAATGAGTTCTCATCAACTCAATGTTAGGATAGTAATAGTACCTAACTAGGGATGAATGAATGAGCTTGCATGGTCAACTACAAATTCAATCGAGTCTTTACAATTGCATGGCGTTGGTATTGTGTTTATCCCAACGTGAGTCGTCAATCGATCACTCTGAGTTGAAATGAGTTCTCATCAACTCAATGTTAGGATACTGATAGTACCTAAGTTGAT
>NC_061112.1:95998634-96035499 GCF_002878395.1 Capsicum annuum
TTTGAAAATTTTTAACAGCTTAGTCATTTGTTGCAACAGATTTCATTCAATTGATTTATATGGAACTAGGGATGAATGAATGAGCTTGCATGGTCAACTACAAATTCAATTGATTCTTTACAATTGTATAGCATTGGTATTGCGTTCATCCCAACCCGAGTCATCGATCGATCACTCTGAGTTGAAATGATTTCTCATCAACTCAATGTTAGGATAGTAATAGTACCTAACTAGGGATGAATGAATGAGCTTGCATGGTCAACTACAAATTCAATCGAGTCTTTACAATTGCATGGCGTTGGTATTGTGTTTATCCCAACGTGAGTCGTCAATCGATCACTCTGAGTTGAAATGAGTTCTCATCAACTCAATGTTAGGATACTGATAGTACCTAAGTTGATTTAGGTGGAACTAGGAATGAATGAATAAGCTCGTAGGGTCAACAACAAATCCAATTGAGTCTTTGCAATTGCATGACATTGGTATTGCGTTCATACCGACCCGAGTCGTCGATCGATCATTCTGAGTTGAAATAAGTTCTCATTAACTCAATGTTAGAATAGTGATAGTACCTAGTTTGATTTAGGTGGAACTAAAGATGAATGAATAAGCTCGCAGGGTCAACTATAAATTCAATTAAGTCTTTGTAATTGCATGGCATTGGTATTGCGTTCATCCCGACCTGAGTTGTCGATCAATCACTCTGAGTTGAAATGAGTTCTCATCAATTTAATGTTAGGATAGTAATAGTACCTAAGTTGATTTAGGTGGAACTAGGGATAAATGAATGAGCTCGCAGGATCAACTACAAATCTAATTGAGTCTTTACAATTGCATGACACTGGTATTGCGTTTATTCCTACCCGAGTTATCGATCGATCACTCTGAGTTGAAATGAGTTCTCATCAACTCAATGTTAGGATAGTGATAGTGCCTAAGCTGATTTAGGTGGAACTAGGGATAAATGAATGAGCTTGCAGGGTTAACTACAAAACCAATTGAATCTTTGCAATTGCATGGCGTTGGTATTGCGTTCATACCGACCCGAGTCGTCGATCAATTACTCTGAGTTGAAATGAGTTCTCATCAACTCAATGTTTTAAAAACTATATCTTTTAAATTTTTTAAAATTAATTAAGATCAATTCAGACCAAATTAGCAATTTCAAAACTTATCATTCTTTTCCAAAATTACAAATCAACCCATACAAATCATCCATTTGTGCGAAAAACTTTTCATTTCAAATCTTAAGTTCTCACTCTTCTCTCTCTCTTTCTCGGGGTTTTCTCTCCCTCTCAACAATACAAACAACAACTACCTAATATATTGCTCAACCCTTCAAAACAGGTTAATTTTCTTCCCATTTACAACTACATATAGTTGTTTTTTTTGACTTCATTCCCACTTGTATCCATTGTTTTCTCTATCTTCGCATGTAACAGAGTTCGAGAAGAGTTCTACATTTTTTCTTTATTCTAAAAAAAAGGGATTTTTAGTTAATGATAAAAAAAAAAAAGACTTTTAGTTGTATTATCTTTGAGAATGGGTTAACAATTTTGAGTTTTGATGCTAAAAAAGTAGGGAGCACCCGAGAAAAACCTAGTTTTTCTCTCAGTGTTTTGTTGACTTTCGTGGTATTGTTGGATGGTATTTATGGTGTTATTGGTGGCTGTTGTTGGTGGTGTTGGTATTTGTGTTTTTTGGCGGTGGTGTCGGTGGTCTTGGTGTTGGTATTGGTATTGGTTGCATTGGTGGTAGTCTTGGTGGTATTGGTTGTGGTGGTGGTGGTTCATCTGTTGCAACGGGCGGAAGATCAGTTGGGATATATTAAATAGGTCTTCAAACAGATTCCATATCTGTTCCAATTGATGGGTTATTCATTGGAGTATTTTTTTATAATGAGGCATAGAATAATTTATTGAAATTTCTCCCCTGTTGCAACAGGTGGAATATCTGTGGGGTGATATTAAATAGGTCTTCAAACAGATTCAGGTTCCCCATCTGTTCTAACTGATGGGTCGTCTGTTGGAGTTTTTTTTTTGGTTATGTGGTAAGAATAATTTATTGAAATTTGTCTCACCTTTTTTAAAAAAATTATGCAGACATCAAATGCAATTTGTTTTTTGTTTTTCTTTTGTTTGTAGTTAAAAGATGTCTCCTAAAAGAAAAGAAACTGAAAGTAGAGAAAGTGGATCAACTTCCGATCACCAAATAAAAAAGGCTAGAGTACAGATAGATTCGGAGGTACTTCCAGAACAATCTCAGTCAGGGAAAAATAAAGCCGAGGAAAGTGATAACTCCTCCTCACCAATGGGGTATGAAATAATATCGAAATTCCAACATGATTCTGTCAAAACCATTAGTATTGACAAGTTTTGAGTTGCGATGCCGATGAATAAACCTAATTCAGTATTTGGTGATCTTGTCCTAAATGTTAGTTGGGGAAACCTTTTGATGAACTTAGGAGTATTATAAAGAAGGAAAACATAGATGGACTTCTTAAGAAGAGCTGCTTTGCACACTTTCTTGAGCTGTCTGGGCCCCGCCCTCTCCGTTTCGCAATGATCATAGTATATGGCCTTCTCAAGCACAGGATCATGTATGCGGGGGATGATGAAGGTCCAAAGGAGGGTGGAAATAAGATGGATGAAGTTTGGAACAATTACTATGGCATGCCGATTTATTTTGGATTGAAAGAGTTTTCCATTGTGACGGACTTGAGATGCGATCGTCTAGAAAAACCTGCCATCAAGAAAACACCCCACAAAAGGTCAAACAAATGCAAGGTAAAAAAAGATGGATTGTTGGGCATTGTTCGACCTAGCTATAAAGTGAAGGATTTGATAGCGGATCTCAAGAATAAAGACATACCAAAGCACTACAGGGAGAAATTGTGGTTAGTTTGATTTGTCCATTCCATTTTATTGGCAAAAGACGTCAAGAAAGTCAGAGAACGTGATTTGTTAGCGCTTGCTGATGATTTTGGGAAATTCAATGATTATCCCTGGGGCTACGACAGCTACTACTTGGCTATCAAATATTTACTGAAAGAGCTAAAGCCAAAGACGACCACATTATACGGCTTTCCTTGGTCTTTCATGGTAAAATTGATCACTATTTTTACTCATTCATTAATTTATATTGAATATACTTGTGACTTTTTTTCTTTTTCTTGCTTTCTATTTACAATTTTTAGGCTTGGGCATGTGAAGCCATTGCTTCCCTCTGAAACCATTTCACGGATTACTCGGAAAAGGTTTCTCATCCAAGGATCCTTAGATGGTTGGCTGCAGTAGAGAGCAGCAAAAAAAATATTAATGAGGCCGGTCTCTTTAACCCTCTGGATGATGTAGTACATCTTCTTTCAACTAAAATAATTTGCCTCAAAGAAAGATGTTGAAACAGATGTCCATTTGTTGCAATAGATGATCCATATTTCGCAATAGATTAACCATATGTTGCTATGTTCTCTGAACCCTACTCAAAAGATTACCCATCTACTGTAAATTATGTAATAGATGGGTATTCTGATGCAACATATTATCAATCTATTTCAACATACAGATCAGTTGTTGCGGCAACTAGATCATTTGTTGCATAAGTTGGCTGTATTAACATAACCTGATCCCTATGTAATCCAGCTGACTGTAAATTATTATTATATGATTTAAATTCCTCCTATCATTTTTTATAGGTTATGCATCCTTGGATCGTGCTTACCATTGATGAGCTGGGGATGACTTCTTTTCTTACTTTGGGTCTTGTTGATACAAATGAAGACCCAACGGTGGAGTTAATAAAGAAGGACTTGGATGGAGAAACATCCATAAGAAGAGCAGTTAGGCAAGCTCAGTCTAATGTTGAAGCTCTTCACCACCAAACTCAAACTGCAACAGATCCGGGTGCTTCTTCTGGGGCTGTTGCTGGTGGAGTTGTTTGTGATGGTGGTAGCCATCCTGCTGCTGCTTCTGCTGCCAGTCATGATTATGAGCATTTTGGTGTTCAAAAAAAAATAAATATGTTTTAAAATTCCCCTTGCACAGGTCCTCCCTCTCACCCTAACATCGATCCCTCCCATCCTTACAGTGGTCCCTCTTACCCCTCCTCACCCTTATGTTCTCATTATAAATGCAAAGTGTGTAAGGATAGAGAGGATAAACTCCTCGACAAGCTAGATGCTATGGCTAATGCTACTGAGTAGTTGAAATCTAAGAGGGGTGTCATACTATCCAACGAGGTGAGAAAGCCATGCACTCCTATAGTAGAGGTTAGGAAGAGAAGAAAAATTAGACAAATTCTCTCTGTTCTGAAATCAGCAAAAATTGCAACTCCCACCGCTCCAATAGTTGTTGAAGTTCAGATATTCGCGGAGCTTGGCAAGGAGAAGAAGAAGGAATGGGAAAAATTCATCAAGATGAAGGTTCAAAAAGAATACACCATGCATTCATTTGCCGCCAAAGACTTCTTGAATATGGCAAATATGTGCGTGTGGTACGAGGACAAGATAAGTTTACTTTTGCTAACCTACCCTTCCAATCTACTCCATGAAGAAGAATATATGCAGCAAATGTGTAATCTATTGTGAAAACTTGATATTCTGTAGCAACATAATACACATCTGTTGCATAAGTTGCGTTGGCAGGGTAATCTGTGAACTGATTCAGAGAACCTTCTGCATCGGATTCTTTTGACTGTTCTTTTATTCTTTACAATTACTAACCTATTTAAAAATTGTCTTCTCATACCACAGTATGTTGATGAAATTCTCTGCCTCGTGAGGGGCAGGCAATTAGCGTACCCGGATGCTTATGATGCTGCCGATAGGATAATGGACCGCAACTTCTACAATAATTTCAAAGATAGATACACTAAAATCTGTAAGATAGCTGATTTCGGTGGCCCAGGATTTGATTAGTTAGTTTCTACATTCCAATGGGATGAAGAAGTGATTAAGTATGTTAGAGAGAAGAGGCCATATCCACACGGCAAGAGCTGGACCAAGGCAAAGAGAATTCTTGCAGTCATGAATATGGATGTCACCCATTTTCTCACTTTTGAGATACTACTATACGAGGGAAAGATTAAGGTTTATGACTGCAACTTACCTGTGTTTAGCAAGAAGATGTTTTTAACCCACATGCAGCCATTCTTGAAGTTGTTTCCCAAGTTGTTGACGCAAAGTAAACTGATGGATCATTTGTCAGCTGAAGTCTTGGGAAAGGAATCATGGGTTTTTGAAGGTCGAAATAAGAACGTCCATCTCCCAAAAAATACAACCGGTGCAGCGTGTGAGCCGTACTCGCTTGCATATATCGAGTGTTTGCTGATCGGCACACAAATGACTGGTGTGTGCGACACCATTGTGGGAAAGATGCAATGGTTCTGGGCATATGGGGTACTAAATAAATGGTTAGAGCCCGTGTATAAAAAAGATCATGTACAAAGACAGAGACAAACACAATAAAAAAATTTCATTTCAAGCCAATTCACTATACATGTAGGGGCAATAATTTTTATGTCTGGCAAAGTTGAATTTTTATAATGCAACAGATTTTATATATGTCGTAACAGATATAGTACCTGTTATGACAGATTGATTATCTGTTGGAATAGGTTGGTTATCTGTTGCGTTATGCAGATGTTCCCCGTCTGTCTGTCGCAACAGATTTATGATGTGTTGCAACATATAACTTATCTGTTTCAACTAATCGATAATCTGTTCGAGCAAATCAAAAAAGTAGGAAGACCTGTTATATAATTTCCAGCAAATGACCTACATGTTGCATCTTATGTTGCAACATATGTCTAAATCTGTCTAATAAGATATGTTGTCTATTGCAGCAGATGTATTATCTGTTGCGATATTTGAATCTAGTACTCCATTTCAATTATGTTCAAAACTCATAATTAATTATATTCATAGACATAATAAAATAAATGGCCTTCCAAAATTACATGAAACAACTCAACAAATGAATGAAATGTAAAATAAATCATTATGGATACAAACGATCTACTCTACAAATGAATCAATAAGTTAAACCAAGGAGGATAGGTTATTACATTGACGGACTCAAGCTATAAAGATCTAATCAATATAGACAAGATTTTATTCATCCAGTGCTATGGAATTCGGCTTTGGTCATCGTGGATCTTTAACGTCGGTTGCGTATGGCTTCTGAGCTTTCGCTTCTCCATATTTTCATAAAAGAGTGACATATCTTTTGTGGATTAATCTGGAATCAAGTCCATCATTTCGTACTTATAATCCATACCTCAAATACTCGACATAGGCAGCAAGAAAAGGACCGCAATTCCTGCGTTTTAAAAAAATAGATAATCCATATCTTGCAGTTCATGCAAGCGTTGTGAAATTTATGAAATGAAACTAAATCATGACACTTAAACTTATAGGCTACCAATGGTTTGTTGAGAAATTCTGTCAACATATTGTACATCAAATGGATTAGCCATTTTATCCCGGTATGCTTTAATCGTCGACCAATCAGTACGAACCTTTTGATCTAAAAAGCGACTCATATCAAGGTAAGTAGGAAATATTTTGGCTAGCTTTTGTATCTCAGATGACGGCCCGAAACATCTCATTCGCGACATTGAGTCATAAACTCATATGCGCCTCTCTTTTAGATCGAAGACAGTCAACATCCAATGAAATTCATCACCACAATTGGTTGGGATGTACACTCCGTCGACCAAATGCCAAGTTAAGCCATCCGAAATGCTAAAACCTTTGATGATGTTGATTAAGCATTCCTCATTTTTGAAAACTTTTGACTGCTGTTGACAATACCTATCGTAGTCATTATTGATGTAAACTTTGTACAAAAAATTGCCTATTGTGTATCTGTATTGTTCTTGTGTTTGCAACTTGGCCTTTTTTCGGAGGTAGTAAAAAATGACATTGATGTGTTGCACATATTATCAAATATTTC
The DNA here is from genome assembly GCF_002878395.1 of Capsicum annuum. NCBI lineage: Eukaryota > Viridiplantae > Streptophyta > Magnoliopsida > Solanales > Solanaceae > Capsicum > Capsicum annuum. The sequence goes on from NC_061112.1 coordinate 96,005,588, forward strand.
AAATTACATGACAAAAAAATCAATACGCAGATGCAATTAAATAAAGTATTAATTAATAGTAATATGTATGGCATTTAAACCTTATCATTCCAGCAAGTTTGAGGCTATGACATCATATAGAACCAATTCTTTGTTCCGAGATGTGCAACAACAAAGTTGAACATATCAAAACCAAGACTCGATTCGTTCAATTTGTAGCGCTCGTCATTTTATTTTATACATAATGATTTATATGTGTTAATGTCAGGTTCTTACAAAAAAGAATTTTATAAACCAATATCCATAAAATTGATTTATGTACCTGCCGACATGATGCTTTAACAGCACATTGACAATCCATTCTGTATAGTCATTGATAAACTGTGTTAGTTTTTTGGAGCCTCATCCGAGATGTTGAACCCTTCAAACGGGTAATTCTTTCGTTCTCCCAAACTGACAGACTCTACTTTTTCTTTATCTTTGGAAGCAGTTGATGGATTATCAACTATGATATTATGATCTTCGGCAGTAGCTGTGACATCCACCTGAAAAGCCAAAATTGTCAATGCTAAGTAGATATATACAACAGATTTTCCATCTATTGCAATAGATGAGTCTTATGTTGCATCAAATGGATTATCTGTTGGGACAAATTTGAATAAGTAAATCAGAGCAGTACGATAATTTTGAACAGATGACCCATCTGTTGCAACATAAGACTCATCTGTTAAAACGGATAACGAATCTAATACAATAGGTTAGACAACAGTTGCAATAGATGTATATATCTGTTTGATAATTTTCAGCAGATGTATCATCTATTGAAACATATATGTGCCTGTTTGTTCTTTGGAACAGATGATGTACATTCACCTTCTTCAGCTCATGCTGCTCTTCTGTGGCCTTTGCATACTGAACATCGATGCAAGAAAAAGATAGAGGTATTGAAATATTTCTTTTTTTGATGATTGATGATGCCTTATAAGTGTCTTTCTTTCTCCTCTTAGCCACTTTGATCTCTGGTGGAGTGTCTAGATATGAAATCCTCTTTGATAGAATGACACCTCTCTTAGATGTCATTTCCTTTACAGAAGCAATTAGTGCATTAATAGCATCAATCACTCCATCGTGTTTCGCCTTGCAGTCTTAACATTTGCATGAAGAACATTCGCTAGATGCGGCAAAATCTGGAGAAAAATCTATACAACCATTATGTTCATAATCATAATGGCTTGTTGTTTCAAAAACTGTAAGAGGAGCATCATTAGCCCCACCATCCAAAATTGTTTTCCTTGTGATGGTTGTGGCTCCAAACAATTCTATTTTTATTCCATCAACGACCTTAGGGTCCGAAAAAATTTGCACAGACCGTAAAGCAAGAAAAACTGGCATCTTCAACTCTCGGTTGGTCGGAACAAGCCACGAATGGACAATCTAAAATAAATTGGTACATATATTAAGAATGATGATGAAATCATCTAATCATTAATTAAAACAAAAACTTGATTAGAATTGGACTTACTGCTTTCTTAGGGGGATTGAAAAGATCAAGAAATTTTGCATTTTTATTGATTTTGGCCGACAACCATCTCAGAATTCTTGGACAGAAAACTTCTTCCTTGTAGTTCACTTGTTGTCTCAAATAAGGAATGACTTCAAATGCCCAAGCCTATAACATAACGCCAATAAATCAAAAGCATTATTGAATAAAAATGATGAATCATATCATGATAAAAGAAATATTTACCATGAAGACCCATGAAAAACCATATAAGTTGACTGTTTTTGGCATTAACGGAGTCAACAAATATTCGACAGTCATTTTGAAGCTTTCATAACCCCAAGGATAGCTGTTAAATGCCTCAAGATCCTCGGAGAGATTTCTTAAACCGAGGCTTATGTTGTTGTTAACGTCTCTCGCCTAAAGAACATTATGTACAAACCAAACCAAGCACAATGATTGTTTGTGCTTCTTTGAAAGTCCTTTACCTTTCAATGCTTCAATCAGATTTTTGATTTTGAAGCTTGGACCAACAATGGACACCAGATAATCACGATCACTCGACTTGTCTTTTCATTTTTTGGGTGTATGGGGTGCTTTTTTGGGGGTCAGAGTAGGTATACTTGAGAAGGAGAAGGGGGATTTTCCCATGACTGACTTAACCACGAGATAACCCATTAAATCTGTGGCACCATCGCACTGTATTCTCACAGGAAAATGATCAATGCTGAAAGTTTTGACCAACTCTTCGATGGAAGGGCTATTAGCATTTGGATCATTTCTTTTGAAAGATTCCTCCTCCCCGTGTTCATTATCTTCTGCTCCTGATTAAGATAATGTTTGTAAAGCAAGCTCATAGAGTGGTGGATGTAGCTGAGCTGCTACACTTTTCCTTTACTTAGACTTGATTCGATTTCTTTTCTTTTGGGAGCCATGTTATCTTAAATTAACAGGAACATAACATAAATTATAATTAATTAATGCATAACAGTAATATAACAGTTCCAACAGACAACTAATTTACTACACCAGGTATGTTATTTGTTGCAACATATAACCGACCTGTTGCAACGGATGAGTAATCCTTGGAAACCATAAAAACAACACTATCTGTTGCACCTGGTATTTTATCTGATGCAACACATAATTGACCCGTTGTAATGGATGAGTAATCCGTTGGAAACCATAAAAACAGATCACTAATCTGTTGCACCAGGTATTTTATAAGTTGCAACATATAACCGACCTGTTGCAATGGATGAGTAAATCATTGGAAAGAATAAAAAAGGATCACTAATCTTTTGCACCAGGTATGTTATCTTTTACAACAGATAACCAACCTGTTGTAACAGATGAGTAAACAATTGGAAAGAATAAAAACAGTCCTAATCTGTTGCAAAATGAAGAGTAAACCATTGGAAAGAATAAAAATAGATCACTAATTAGTTATCTGTTAGATTAATATTGTTTAGATTTCTTCCAAACAAAAGAGTCGTCTATCGCAACAGATGAATGATCTGCTAGATTGTTCACCTATTGCATCAGATTTTCATAGTTGTATCAGATTTTTATCTGTTGTATCAGATTTTCATCTGTTGCATCATATGTTTCATCTATTACATCAGATATTTCAACTGTTGCAATAGCATTTCTACCAAGAAAAATAACAAATCAACCCAGCAACATCAACACATCACACACACACACACTAAGAACATCAACTTTGACCAAAAATCACCAACACATTCAAATCAATAGTACGACAATAAGAAGAAGAAATGCTAGAAATTAGGATTTTATTCAGTCCATATTTCAATACCAAAAGAGTAGTTGGCTCAAGTTCCTCTGTTTCTTCATAATTTTTTACCTGTGAAAAAGGAAATGGGAGGACAAAAAATTTAAAGTTGTTGTCGCCGGAGAAGTATTCACGTCGATTGATGGTTAAAGGTTGAAAAGGAACTCGCCCGACTATTTGTCGCCGGAGGTTTAAGGAAGAAATTTTGCAGAACCGTTGGTCGGGAGAGAGTTGAGAGAAGCTGGAGAGAGAGGAGAGAGTGGTTGATTTTCATTGAAGAGGGGTGTGGGTTGGGTTGATTTGTATTTTTAAAAAGATTAGAAAGTTTTGAAAATATTAATCAAGTCCACAATTAACTTAATCAAGTATTCTAATGATGTTTGACCCTATCTGTTGAATGTCACCAATCCTTCATTCAAGACTTAAAAGACACATTTTCTTCAATTTTATCTGTAACTAAGCTACTTAGGTACTTTGAAGATGGGCAAAACAAAGGCATCTGATGGACATGTTCCTCCTACTAAACTGCAAGTTGAGCATGCTATTGACATGTTCAATCATCACTCATCCAATTCTAGCATGTCCAAATTCAAATGGAAATCCCTAATCAATTAGTTATAAGTATTAGAGACATGTGATTAACATCTTCATGATCCTTCCTTCCTCAAAGACTTACTAAATGACATCATTCGTCTTGTAGAATTTCTTTAATCATCCTTAATCATACACACTCTCAAATCTTCTAAGTCGTTTCTCTTATTTTCTCACCTATTGTCGGAGCTAAGAGATGTCCTTAGTCTGAATCTCACAGCCATTAAGAAAAGTTTTCTTACATGGTTGTTCAAGAAAAGTAATCAGGTATCCATTGGAGGCGGCTCATTGCTTGATGCCTTTTGGCTAGAGTAGACTGCTTGAGGATGAATGTTTTTGAAAATTTGCTGCTGGATCCAAAAAGTTTGGGAAGGCTAGTTGTAAATATCTGAGTACTTACCGACAATTTTGGTTATTTTGGATGCACATAATCACTAGGTTTGAACTAGTCTCATACTCTTGCCCTTGGTTTGATCTGGGTTGGTGGATTTATTTGTTTGGGTCGGTATTGGAACACACAGGCATTCTGAAAGTCTTTGGTCTAGTTCAAAATTTTCAAATCTAACTATTATCCATATATGTTGCTAAGAGACTCGAGATTCATGAAAAATCAGGTCCATTACTTACAAGACCTGGGTGAATTTAAGCAATGTTTTTTACCCCCATTTCTTTTTTTGGACAAGAGCGATGTCCTTGACCATTGATATCTCTTTAAGGTTTCTTTGACCTTTCCGGGCTAATTAGGTCTCATCCATCAATTTTTTAGTAGGACAGGAGTTTTCTTTCACACCAAATTGTGTTATACCTGAACAGTCGACTCCTGTTTCACTACAACTTGCCTTTCTGGAAAGTACTCGACATAATTTCTGGTTCAAGGTTTTTGCTTTGTGCAGATTGAAACTGTTGAATTCTTTTGTATATCGATTAGTGAAGATGAGAAAATTGATGCTTTGAATTTGTTTTGGGCCAACCTTGGCAGGTGATAAAAAAACTTCCTGATTCTGGCGTTGATGTAAAAGCTACACAGTGAGCTTGCCAGTCTCTTTAAGCTCCTTCTACTGTGGTAGTGTTATTTAATATATAATCTATATCTATATTTATATCTATATTTATAATCTATATCTATAATATGTTAAAAGTATCTTATAAAAGTTATTTGAATTTTTTTTCCATAATTAAAATACTTTATAATAGATAAAATTATCTTTTTCACCTATTTTTTTTAAGTATTATATTATTATTTTTATAATATTTAATTAAAAAATCTTAAATTATATGGTAAAAGAAAATATATTTTAAAAATTATAGAGTCCTAAAATAAATGGTAAGAGAAGAATATATGGTAAAATATAAAAGAAAAAGTCATTTAATTGTATTTTTTAACAAAGTATATGTACTTTAACCCCTTTTAATTCTTTTTCCTTTAGTTGCAAAGTTTCGCAATTTACTCACAAGAAATAATTGAACTTTTCCAATGTGTATATACAGTAAAAACCTTTTTTATATAATAAAACTATTGACTTATTGCCGAATTTGGCACACGAATCCACGTTATATAACCATATTGTATATTGGTCACTTTGATTTGCATAAGTACAATATACAATACCATATATGGAAAGTTCAAAATAGGATTAAGCAACATAATTATTGCGATTCCAATATAGAAATTAAGTTTTTCAACAAGAAAAATTCATTCATAATATTTATAATTTTGAAGTTAATTAAAATTTTGATTATTAATTTTCTTATTGAATTAGGTAGGGAATCCTAATAATTATGAATAACTTTATTTATTAAAATTTAACTTAAATAAATTATTTTCCCCAATTAAACTATATAACATAATTATAAAACCTCTTTAATCTCAATTTTCTCTTAAATTGGTTTACATTTTACTCAATACTCATAAACAATTAAGAGATGCCGTGAAGAAGAAACATATATAATATGGGTAGGGAAGGAAAATATTATTGATTTGCGAGAAAAAGTTATGGTATTCAAAGCAAATCCCATGATGAACTTTGAACATCATATCATAATAAAAATAGTTAAGATTCGAAGAGAATGAATGAAGAAACTTTAAAAGATCTTGAGCTTTTCATGGAGATGAGTCGATTTGTATATCTAATTTAATTATTTTCAGCTAATTAGTACATATTATAGTACTCCTGTGGAAGATCAAGTATGGAAATGTAATTTTTGAGTTTAGCTGTCTTTTTTCTTTATTTTGATTTCTCGATTATCATATTATTTTGTTTGAATTTATATTTTATTACTATCCATTTTTTTCTTATTAAAAAAGGTTGTAGGCACATGTTTGATCGAGCTTTGCGAAAGTTTTGTATAAAGGTTAGATTTTTTTCTTTTGTAAGCATAATTGGTAATATTATATATTAAAACAGCACAGGGAGGTGCCGAGAGGCACTATTAGGAACACCTAAATGTTAGGTTTAATCATATTGTTCTGAAATTTCGATTATCGTATTGTTTTGTTGTAGTTTCATTTTTATTTTTGTTGATGAATGTTCGGTTAGATTTTGAAAATTTTGTGTGTAAAGATAAGATATTTACTATTCTGTTTTGAAAGTTATATTGCATATACTGAATTTAGAAAGACAATAAATAAACTACTTGTAAAAGATATTATAAACAAACTTTTATTAGATATTAATTTGTAAATCTATATTTAATAAAATTTTGTTAAATCTTATAAGAAATATGTGTAAATAAAATATACATGAATATTGTGTAAATTTGAATAATGAAGTGCATGAGTTGGACTAAGTCATATAAATTAATTATTGTTTATGTAATGACAGTATATTAAAATAAATTTTTCATCATGATAAAATAATTAAAGTGACAGAAAGAAAATAAATCAATAAATCGTTCGTAAAAAGAAAAAAAAATCAGGTGAGACACGACAACACACAATAGTTATTTTTCTTATTTAAATAGATATAACATTTTATCGTTAACTGCTACCTTTTATGTAATAATTTTGTTTATATATATAATTTTTTTAATTGATGTGAAATACATGTGCAAAGCACGTACACTAAACTAGTTATGTTATAACTCTGACATGAAATAGAGTTGAAATGTATCTTCTACCTTGCAGTTTAATGAAGGATTATTTGTGCTTTTAACTAACACTCTGTTTGGATGGTGGTTTGCCATGGTTTAAAATATACGGTATAATATAGTATGATATGGTATCGTAATGAGTAGATTTACTAAAATATTTCTAATTATTATAAATTTTAAAATCATCAATAATTATTAGTAAAATAATTTTCTTCCTATAAATTTATCACAAATCATGTCTTGTAAATATATTACGGCATTAAATTCATAAAACTTCTAACAAAATTAAAACTTTACTTTCATGAAATAATCAAGAGTACATATATTTTTTGGAACAAATTTTGACTATGAATGCTATGTTATCATTAAGGAATCATGGATCAAAATCTATTCTTACGAAAAGTTTTAATTCTATTTTCACATATATTTCTATGCTCTGTGTTGGAGATGTTGGATTCATGTGAAACCAACAGTTGTGTTATTCCTCTGTTACTACTTGTGTATTGTTGATTTTTTTCTTATTGATACGTGACAGGGTTAATGTACGTAGTGTTATAGAATTTGTATAATAATGTAGGTAGATATCATATATGATTATTAGGGATTGAATATTTAAAGGGTAAAACAGGATTAGAAAATATTAAGTAAGAGCATAATCGAAAAAAGAAATAAGAAAATCATGGGATACCACCAAATCCATGGCTTTAAAAATTAAGGGATTTCATGGTTATCAAACCATAAAAAGATACTATATCATACCATATTATATTTAAAAAAAGGCTTAAGTCATTGACAGACCCTCAAAGTTGTCCTGAAAATTCACTTAGACCTCTCAACTAAGGCTAGTATCTATTAGGCCCCTAACCCACCCGAATTTTGATCCAATTAGACCTTTTTTGCCTAATTAGCAACAAATATAGAGTGTCTCTAACACACTCGTGTGACGTGGCAAAAATAACCAATTAAAAAAATACGTGGCAAAAAAAATAATTAAAAGGTAGAGTTGCTGATTTGTCCATTTTTCTATTTAAATATCTATTTAGTAATAATTTTTTAATTATTTTTTTTAAAAGCACCCCCACCCACCCAGTAGGGTATCGTCATACCCGACGTGCAAGCCATCAATATCACATCATTCTTTCATGTAACCATTATATTAATCATATTTCAATGAAACAACCCTCTCTTGCAAGTCAAAAGTCATAACCATTTTGAAATATCTCATGTCATGCTTGTAAAGATAATTTCAAACATTTCATATCATATGAGAATTCAAAACAAAATCATATCAAGAGAGAGATTTCATATAATTCATGCCCTCAAGTTAACATCTTTTCAGAATACATGTATATATGTATATCTTATATCAAATCACGTCGGGAATAGGCCTAAAGACCAAATCAATAGCATAAAACTTTTAAAATATAGTCATATTCGTAATTTCAAAACCTCCATTTTGAAAACATAAATTTTAAAGCCCATAAGATTTTTGAGATAACCCCACGTACCTCTATATGCTAAAATAATAGGTGCTTCTTGAAGCCTACGTTGCGGGAATTCCAAATCTTCAATTTGCTTTGTAAACCCACGGTTGAATCTTGAGTTGCTTGGGGTTTTATTTTGAAACCCTAAGGAGAGTTCTTGAGAGAAAATTTGAGAAAAGGATTATATTTTGGTGAATTGGGGGCTAAATATGGTGTTATAGATAAAATTTGGGTGAGGTTAAATGACTAAAATGCCCCTAAGAAAACAAACAAAGTCGAAACTGTCCCTCAGTTGATAAGGTGACAGGCTGAAGTAAAATGGGTATAACTCCTTACTCAGATGTTGGATTTGGATGAAACTAGTTGAATTGGAAATAATACTCAAAGATCTTTCATTTGATAGGTAGCAGCTCTCCCAATTCATTATATTCAAGGAGTTATGATTGTTTGAAGTTGATCCTGAAATGCTGAAAACTGGGCAATAGGCTATGCATTTTGCTACTGTTTTGAAATCCAAACGCAGCCTTATGCATTCCAAAAAATTCTGAAACTTATCCGAGATGTACTATGAGCTTTCCCGATAACGCAACTTGAAAATCTAAAAACGGATGTTGTGAAGGTTGAAAAGTTGTATCCCAAAGATTGCCAGCTAAAATGACTCTAAGTCCTCATTACACTAAGAAAAATTTTCAAGTTTTTAACTCTAAGAGTACTCTATTAAAGGCTAATCCATGCACGACTTTTACGGGGTGTTACATCGGGTGGGATTAAAGATGATGAAGACGCGGGGGGTGGGGTGCTGTGAAGAAGATGATGCGGGGGTGGGGTGCTTTTTAAAAAAAATTAAGAAATTATAACAATTAAAAATTATATTAAAAAATAATTTAAGTATAGTTTTTTTAATTAATATTTTTTGGGGGCTCTTAGTGCCACTTGGCACCTTTTTATTCGTGATTTAGTAAAACAATCACTCTTCATGTGCCCCCATGAGTACATTGCATGCGGTGTGCCATGTAGGCAAAAAAGGTCTGATTGAATAAAAATTCGGGTGGGTTAGGGGCCTAATAGGTACAGACTTTAGTTTAGGGGTCTAAGTAAATTTTCAGGACAACTTTGAGAAAGCCTTTAAAAAACAATCAAAACAAAAATGATTCTCTGGATAACCATACAATATCATACTATGAAAAACCACCATACAAACAGGCACTAAGAGGAGGAAAGAAGTTTTGTGATGTTATGCTAGTGGTTATGCTTATGATTAATGAAGGTGCTTTACCAAGAGCAACTTATTACTGAGAAAATCTAAGTAGTCTACAAGTGTTTCAGAAATCATCTCCAAAAGTCCAAATTGAAACACTTCATTTTTGGAAATGTCAAATTGAAAGACTTTTTGAAGAATGGATATAAATATCTCTCTAAGTCTATATAAAAGCACGAATGGCCATAGGAAAACGTTTTCCGCTATTTTACCCTCTAAAGATTGAATTTACATTTGGTGTAGTAGTCATTTAATTATTTTCCTCATTTCTAGGACTTCAAAATAAATTAAAAATTTTGCCTATTAATTCTCTCCTTGTTTGAATGAAGTGGTAAGTCCTGATTTTCCTTCATATGAATTCTACCTACTGAGTCCGTCTATCAGTAATAGAAAGGTCAAAACTCTAAAAACTAAGCGGAGAAAATTAAATGTGGGGTGACAAATAAGTTTTAAAATTAAAATTGGTGACAACTTTGACTAACTCAAGTGAAATTCTTTTTAATTAGTGATTAAAGTAAATTGGAGTGTAAAATGTAATTTTCTAAACTCTTTAAAGTTTTCAAAAGTCCTCCAACTCCAAATTTCAAATTTTAGAATTTCCCTCCTTTTCTTATCTTTCAATCTTTTTTTTTCTCTCTCCAAATTTCTTTCTCCCATCTTCTTCTTCTTATTTTTTTTCCTCTTTCTAGATTTTCCTTTTCTTCCCTCTTCTTCCTTTTTCTCTTCTTTTTCTTTCTCTTTTCATTTCGTTCTTCTTTCTTTTTTAATCTTTATGGACTATTTTTTTTTTAAATGAGAAGTTTGAAAAGAAATTTTTTTATTTCTTTTAAAAATGAATGAAGAAATAATTCAGCAAATTCAACAACTACGAGAGTTGCTGCAACAGTTACGGTAATTGCTGCAACAACTACTATTAGTTGTTGTGTTACAACAATTATCGAAGTTGCTATAGCAACTGTCGAAGTTGCTGTAACAACTTTGATAGTTGCTACAACAACTTTGATACTTTCTTAATTTCTGGAAAAAGATGTGGTTGGAGGAGGAGCCCACGAATAAGTGATTTTATGGTAAAAAAAGGAAAGGTAGTGGTGCTGGTGGTGACGTCAAATAAGAAGATAACATTTGTTGCGGTGTTGATAGCGACGGTGATGGAGGAGAAAGAAGAAAAGTAGGCAATAGTTATTTAGAAGGAGGAAATAATGGTGAATTTGGAAGAGATGATAATGGTAGTGATACTGATAGTGATAGTGATAGTGATAGTGGAGGAACAAGAGGTGGTGGGGGCGACGGCAACAAAAAGGGTGTAGAAGAAGAGTGGTAGTGACGGTGTAAGAATATTTGTATAGGCAAGGCAACCCAAATATCTAAAGCATTGTCGACAATATAAATATAAAAATTCAAAGAGAAAGTTGCTCCTTTTTCTTAGCCCTAATGGCAAAAGGGCGGAAGAAGGTTGCTAACAAGATCCAAATCTCTGCTGCTCCAGTGAAAGCAAATCCACATCTTGGGAAGACCATTGCTGTGCACACAAGCCCAGGACAAAAGCTCGACAAGGGACCCTCTCTAACCCCACCCATTTTACTAGAAGCAAGGAGTACCTCTAAGGAATACGTTGTTATCCTATCTATCTTCAGGGGTTGGAAGCTCTGCAGGACAGAACTCAGAACTGCAGGTCTCTAATCTTGTGATGATGAAGTCATTGGAGCAACACATAGAAGTAATTGGTACACAAAGGAAGCTTAACTTAGCACCAGATGTAGAATTGACGAATCCATGGGTGAAGCTATTTGATGGTAATAAAATGGCATCAAGAGGTATGGAATTAAGATTTGTTTCCCCAACACTCAAAGAGGGGGTTAAAATTGCCCAAATGGATAAGGAAGAAATTGAGTGAGAGTCCGCTAACTAGAAGGCTGCAATGATACTCTATGTTATTGACATTAGCCCAACAATTATTTCTGTTGCTCGATTCATAGATGAACAGGGGAGGTTTGTACATAATCCAAAAATCTACTATCACAATGATGGGTACTTTGTAATCAAGTTCCATAACATTAAAGATAGGGATGTGATTCTTATGACAGGGACACACATGCTAAATAATAAGCCAATTATTGTGAAACCGTGGAGTGTCAATTTTAACTTTAATAATAAGGTTTTAAAGATGATCCCTTTGTGGGTGAAATTCCCTAACCTCCCACTCAACTGTTGGGGAATGAATTCTCTTAGTCGTATTGCAAGTGGGTTAAGAACTCTAGTCTGTGCAGATGATTGTACTACGAATATGGAAAGAATCTCATATTCTAGAGTTTTGGTGAAAATGGATGTCACCGTTCCCATTCCAACGGAGGTGAAGGTTTTGAATCTCGATGGAGTAATTTTGCCCAAACAGTGCTCTATGAGTAGAAGCCTCTGTACTGTAATACATGTTGTCAAATTGGGCATATTTTCCAAGATAAACAACCAAAACAAGATCTACCTCCACCTAGGTCTGGCCCTAAGAATGTTAAGCATATTTGGCAGCATAGAGGGAATGACTAACAAGAAGTTCAAGGATCCAAGGAACTTGTAAATGCTCAGCCGGTATAAGGTGGGAAGAATGCAAATGTAGTAGCTACTTAGACAAGTATGGAATCTGTGGTAATCATGAATGCTTTTACTGATCATGAATGGACGAAAGTGAAGGGAAAGTCGGCCAGTAAAGCTCCTGCTCTTTTCTCGCCACATGATAGTATTGTTAATGTATGTAATAATTTCAACCAATTGGCGAAGAGAACACTACAATATATAATCCAAAATGCTTTTGATGTAGCTGATAAGGGACAATGTAGTCGAGATGCAGGGGTGTATATGAGCTCTCTCAAACCAACCCAATGAAGATAGCCACATAGAATATTAGGGGCTTTAATAAATTGCATAAACATAAAGAGTTTTGCAGGATAATAAAGAAGGAAAACATAGATATTATTGCTCTGATAGAGCATAGAGTAGCGCAATAGAATGCTAAGCAAATTGTAAGGAAGATCCTGCCAGGTTAGGAGTGGGAGAATAATTATGCAACAAATGGTAAAGGACGCATCTGGTTACTTTGGAATCCTGGGAACGTGCAAGTTACTGTATTACACACTGAAAACCAAATTATTCATAGTTTTATTATAGATCATAGTAAAAGTCATTTGATTGCATTCTCTGCTATATATGAATTACATACTATTGAAGAAAGGAAAGAGCTTTGGGCTAGTATTGAGAATCTGGAATCTAGTATTCACAACCCTTGGCTTTTAATGGGTGATTTCAATGCTAATCTCAGGGGTAAGGACAGGAATACTACAGTCATGGATGCAGAAATTAAGGACTTTGAGAATCTGATGACAAACGCTGGCTTACATAAACTCAAGACTATAGGAAGATTTTTTACTTGGACTAATTCCTATGTCCATAGTAAACTTGACAAGGCTTTAGTTAATGGAGTTTGGTTGAGAAAATGGCCTCATTTAGAGGTGGAAGTAACCCACTTCTCTGATCATTCTTTACTTTACGTCTCTGTGAAAGAGGTATAGACTAGATATGCAAAGTCATTTAAGTTCTTGAACCATCTAACAAGCCATACTGAGTTTCAACACATTGTCACTGCTATATGGTCCTCAAAAGTTAAGGGTTGTCCCATGGAGAAAATTTGGAAGAAGCTTAAGCTGATAAAAGGAGCTATGAAGGAATTGAATTTGAGAGAGTTTTCTAATGCTAAAACTAAAGTTCAATCATTCAGGAAACAACTTGAAGATGTACAAAAACTACTCAGAACCTCCCTCACTGATCAACAATTATATGACAAAGAAAAAAAATAAAACGAAACTTGGAGAAATAGATACTGGTGGAGGATATCATTCTCAGACAGAAGTCTAGAATACAATGGTTGGGATTAGGGGATATGAATTCAACTTTCTTCTATGCCACTATGAAAAATAGTCAAACAGAATTATATCAGGTCCTTGGTCTCTCCAAATTGTGTATTATTGCATACCACTGAGGACATAGAAGCAGAGGTAAATAGTTTCTACAAGCAGCTGTTGGGAACCAGTGCGAGTGAACTTCCTGCACTTGAGCCTCATGTTTTATCTAGTGGACCTATTATGAATTGGGAACAACAACTATACCTAAAAAAACCAATCACCAGAGAGAAAGTATACCAAGCGTTGAAGACTATTGATGATAAAAAAGCCTAAGGATGTAATGGTTTTAATGATTTTTTCTTCAAAAAAGCCTGGCCTATTATAGGAGATGAGGTGACAGATGCTGTAATTTATTTTTTCCAATCAAAGAAGGTGTACAAAGCAATAAATTGCACAACGGTAACATTGATCCCTAAAGTTTAGAATCTTTCATCAGTTAAGGAATTTAGGCCGATCTCTTGCTACACCATGTTTTATAAGTTGGTTTCTAAAGTGCTCACTAGAAGATTGTAGCTTATTATGGATAGCATTATTGATGGTAGCCAAGCAAATTTTGTCCCGGGCAGAATTATTACTGATAATATCTTGTTGATCCACGAATTAGTCAAAGGATATGGACGGAAAGTTATATCTCCAAGATGCATGCTTAAAATTGATATGCAAAAGGCCTATGACTCTGTGGAATGACCTTTTTTATAACAAGTTTTATTTGGTCTAAAATTTCCTAGCGAGGTGGTGCAATGGATCATGGTGTGTGTCATGACAGTCTCATACTCCATCATCATTAATGGACAACCTACTAAACCGTTTGAAGCAAAGAAAGGTCTCTGACAAGGAGACCCTCTCTCCCCTTTTCTATTTGTGATTGTGATGGAATACTTAAGTAGGATGTTAAAGCTTCTAAGCCAAGAACCCCAATTCAAATTGCATTCACGATGTAGTAAAGTGAACCTCAGACAACTAAGATTTGCGGATGACTTGCTTCTTTTTTATAGAGGAGATGTCAAATCTGTCCAAATACTATTTGATAGGTTTCAGTGCTTCTATAAAAGTTCGGGATTGGTTTCTAACCCCAACAAAAGTTCTTTCTATTATGGAGGAGTATCGAATGAAGTTCAACAAGGAATTCAAGATATTCTAGGATTCACTAAAGGAGAGTTACCATTTAGATACCTCGAGGTTCCCCTGAGTACCAAGAGGATCTCTATTGTGCAATGTCAACCTCTATTGGATAAGATGTTGGGAAGAATAAAATCATGGACCACTAAACACCTCTCTTACGCGGGTAGGGCACAATTGATTAAGTCTATTTTATTTTCTATTCAGGTTTTTTAGGCACAAATCTTTGTACTACCAAAAAGGTCATTGAAGTTATTGAGGCTACTTGCATAACCTTTTTTGTGGATAGGAGGTTCAACATTATCAAAGAAAGCCCTACTTGCTTGGGATAAATTTTGCTATCCTAAGGTAGCTGGAGGTTTGAGCATACTTGATGTGGCTGTTTGGAATAAAGCTGCCATCGGGAAGCTGCTATGGAATATCTACGCTAAGAAGGATAAGTTATGGGTGCAATGGGAACATTGTTACTATGGTAGGAATAAAAATCTACTTGTGGATGTGCCGAAGCAAGCCTCTTGGGTCATTTAAAAAATCCTTCAGGCTACTAAATACTTCCAACAAGTAGGTATGAATGTTAATGATGTGGCAGATATGAAAACATTTTCTACAAAGCAACTTTACATCAAGCTCAGAGGGCGATTTCCAAAAGTGCATTGGAGGAAGCTTGTATGTAATAATATGGGACTACCAAGGTGGATTTTCATACTAAGACTTGCTATTCTAGGCAGGTTACCAATGAGAGATAGGTTGTTTAAATGGGGTATTGTGACTAATCAAGCTTGTCCACTTTGTGAGCATGAGAATGAGTCCATAGCACATTTGTTTTTTACGTGTGATATCTCTGCTACTATGTGAAAAAGTTATTGTCATGGATTGGTATTGTACGGGACCCTAAAGAATGGAATGAGGAGATATCTTGGGTTTTACATATGCCAAAGGAAGTTCCCATAAGGCTGAGGTTTATAGGATGCTATTTGCTGCTACTGTTTACCACATCTGGAGAGAGAGGAATTCTAGAGTTTTTCAGAACAAAAGGCACTCATCTACGTAGATAATATGACAAATTATACAAGAGGTGCATGTAAAGGTTGCTTTGAAGCATAAGGTTGCCCACTGGTTACAGGACTACAACTATTATCCTGCTTAGTTTGACTAGTTAGTTGTTGTTGCCTTTTATGTTTATTTAGATTCACGCTTTGATGGTTGTGGGGATGTTATGTCTATCAACCATCTCTTAGCGTTGTATAACGTTCACTTTGGTAATAAATGATTTTATTTACCAAAAAAAATATTAATCTTAAAATTGTCATCTCTACTCAATATTTAAGACTTGTGTCACTCTTTTTTAGTTTTGAAACTTTTTTGTCACCCTCAATTAATTTGCCCAGATAAGTGTCCCTCGTCTTATGTTTGTGATTATGGATATGTTGGGTAGAAAGGTCAAATAAGTGATTTTTTTTCTTTTTTTCTCTACTACCAATGGGAATGAGCACGCACTCTCGTCTTTGCCCGGGGGCGGGGTGTGTGGGAAATATTTTAAGGGAAAGAACAAAAATGACACTTTAATGTAAAATAATTTTATTAGAATAGTCATTCAAAATTAATTACCTATAATTAATCACTAAAATTAATTCCTAATTTAAGTC
Source organism: Capsicum annuum (assembly GCF_002878395.1). Lineage (NCBI taxonomy): Eukaryota > Viridiplantae > Streptophyta > Magnoliopsida > Solanales > Solanaceae > Capsicum > Capsicum annuum. The sequence continues at coordinate 96,022,001 of NC_061112.1, forward strand.
ATTTCGCTGGTAGGTTTCATCTTCTTTTCCTTTTCCTTTTATTAAGCTTTTGTAGTTTCATTTAAAAAAAAATGCTATCTCATTTTTCTTATGGAAAAAGAATTCAATTTTTTCAATTTTTTTTTTGTTTCACTACTGCATTTTTTGAAAACTAAAAAAAATTGTTCATTTTTTTTCACTGTGTTTTTATATTCTCTTTTTTGTAGCTTATTTAAAAAAAAAAAAAAAATCTGTTTTTTAATTTATGTATTATTTTTAGGAAAAAGGACAAAAAGGATACTTCATTCGAAAATAGTTTTATCAAAATAGTCATTCATAATTAATTACTTGCATTTAGCCACTAAAACTAATCTCTAATTTGAGCCATTTCGCTGGAAGGCTTCGTCTCCTTTTTCTTTTCTTTCTTTCTTTTTTTCTTTTAAAAAAAAGTTTTTGTTGTTTCATTTTAAAAACGCTATCCCATTTTTCTTGTGAAAAAAAGAATTCAAATTTTTCATTTTTTTATTTCACTACTACACTTTTTTAAAATAAAAAATTGTTGTTCATTTTTTCCACTATTTTTTTAATGTTGTTTTGTAGCTTCTTTTTTTAAATAAATAAATAAATAAATCTATTTGTTATAAAATAAAAGACAAAATATCAATATCAAACTTAAAGAAGAGAGGAGGCAACTTTAGAGAATTTTAATAGTATTTTTATTTGCTACTTGAATGTATATATAAAAATGTATAAAAAAGTGGCTATTTATGAACCACCAACTTTGCTCCCTAAGCTTGTTAAGCTTGACATCAGGTTGACAACTTGACCATGTAATTTCGATGTTCAAATTCAATTTGAACAAGTAACTTGGGGTTTTGGGCTGAAGATGACAAAAAAGTTTTAAAATGAGGTGAAGATGACACAAGTCTTAATTATTGAGTGGAGGTGACAATTATTTTATTATGGATTAAGAAAGTTGGGGAAGTTTAAAAATAACCCACAAGTTTTTAAATTTACACTTTGATTCAAGTGCTAGTTAATATAATAGGAAACAGAGGGAAAAATATGCGTTTTTCTCTCTTCTCATCCGTTGTTGTATTCTCTCTCTTCACGATTATTGTTGTTCATTGTTGTTGTTGCTTTATTCATCATCTTCTGCTTCATTAGCATCATCTTCTACTTCATTATCATCTTCATCTTCTTCTTGTCGACCATTATTGTTGTTGTTGTTATCGCTATTGCTGCTATCTGATCAATTTCTTAGGTCAAATTTTATTTCTTACATCACTTTCCACTTTGGCATTACTTTATAAGTGACTTTGGTAAGTAAAATTATGATTTTTATTTGAATTTGTCATTTGGGTACACAGTTACTACTGTTTTTTCAACAATGGATAAAACCCGATCATGAATCCAACATAAGTGCCCACAATTTAAACAAATCACACATCTGGTGCATCAGATGAGTAATCTGTTGCAATAGAAGATTTATCTGTTGCAACAAACTAGTTATCTATTGCATCAGACTGATTATCTATTGCAACAGATGATTAATCTGTTTAGAACAACACAAATCAACCCTTGTCACAAACCCAACAGATAACCAATATGTTTCAACTCTTGCTATTGCTACTGGATTCAAAATTATTCCTTACGTCTAATCGTTGACATGTTTGTTGAGAAGATAATAGACAGAATGAAAATCAAAAATTCCCTCTGTCTCAAATTACCCGTCATTATCTGTTGCAACATATGATTAATCTATTTGGAATAACACAAAACAACAGATAATCAATATGTTTCAACTTTTGCTATTGCTACTGGATTCAAAATTATTTCTTACATCTAACCGTCGACATATTTACTGAGAATATAATAGACAGAATGAAAATTAAATACTCCCCCCGTCTCGAATTATTCGCCCCAAATTTTCTAATTTGATTTCTCATTTTTCTTATCTTTTTTTATTAATTAAGAAGAGATAAAAAAATTTCTTGTTTTACCCTTTGCATTAATCACTTTTTCTTCAAATTAAAATGTAAATATCATTTAATAGGGGTATTATGGTAAACTAGACATGTTTTAATTATTTTTTTAATCAATGTGCCATCTCAATTTGGGATGGGTAATTTGAAGGGAGAAAGTATGAATTAAAATGTCAAAGCCGTGCAACAGACTAGTTATCTGTTGAAACAGACTAGTTATCTGTTGCATCAGACTGATTATCTATTGCAACATATGAGTAATCTATTTTGAACAACACAAATCGCCCCCTGCCACAAGCCCAACAGATAAATCTTGCTATTTCTACAAGATTCTAAATTATTTCTTTTTACGTCCAATCATCGATATGTTTCTTGAGAAGATAATAGATAGAATGAAAATTAAATATGAATTAAAATGTCAAAGTTAATCAAACATAATTTTTTTACTAAACAAAAATAAATAAAAATACATATACATAGACTAAAAGAAATAAAAATCTAATTATTATTATTATTATTATTATTATTATTATTATTATTGTTATTATCGCCAGTCGGCCAATCTTCAACAGGTAGCAGCAAGGCCCTCCTCAGCTATCGGATCTCACAGAGCATCCTTGCTTTAACTGCTCCTAGTTCCCATTGCAGGCCACGAACCTGCACCCGAAGCTCATTCACGGTGTCTTGTAGAAAAGCAATGTCCCACACTGGATTAGCCATATCTAGAACACATGAATTGACAAAAAACGTAAAAACAAAAGTAAAAAAGGAATATTCGAATGTAATACAACGTATACTATAAATTGACAAGAAAAAAACTAATCTGAGTCAGGAAAGAGAAAGTGGTAGAAGGTGTAATATGAAAGACACGATGTAATAAATAAATAGAGTGTAGTTGAATGAACGAATGAGTAAGGAGGGACCTATTTATAGAGGATTGAATTTGAATGAGTGGTAAAAAGACGCAATTGTTCACCTCCATTTATTAATTATATTTTCTATTAATGTGAAAAGTTATGAATTAATTAAATTAAGAAATATTATGATAAATCATGACTTTTTAGATTATTATTGTTAATTAGTTCTTTCCAAGAATCATTTTTATTGAGTTGTGACAACGTATTCTATATATATTGCTTCAGATAAATCATCTATGACAACATATATATCATCTGTTGCGACAAATAGAAAACCTTTTGCATCAGATAATCTATCTGTTGCAACATATAATCTAACTGTTCACCACCATTTATTAATTACATTTTTTGTTACTGTGAAAAGTTATGACTTAATTAAATTAAAAAATATTATGATAAGTCAAGACTTTTCAGATTATTATTACTAATTAGTTCTTTTCAAGAACTATTTTTATTGAGTTGTGACAACAAATTCTATATCTGGTGCATCAGAGAACTCATATGTGACAACAGATATACCATCTGTTGCAAAAAATAGAGAACCTGTTGCATCAGATAATCTATCTGTTGCAACATATAATCTATTTTTTTAAAAAATTATCATCATATCATTAATCCAATTTTTTTATTTTTTTATTTTATAAATTAAAAAAACATCTTTTCAATAACCATTTTTTTGATAAATAATAACCATTTTTATTGATTTCAGGAAATAAATTGTATATCTGTTGCATCAGATAAATCATCAGTTGCAACAGATATACCATCTATTGCAACAAATAGAAGATCTGTATTAATATCTTTTTTGATTTCTTCTAATAGCTGATACATCAGTCGTAACAGATGGGGAATTTGATGCATTAGCAACATTGTTGAATGTGTTTTAAATAAAAAGTCACGACTGTTCACCCTTTTTCTTAACAATCATCATATAAGTTAATTAATTCAATATTGTGACTTTTTTTTTATTATATAGTAAATAAATAATCTTAAAAAATAAATTTAAAAAAAAATGGTGCAAAGTCACGATCAGTTATTAAAATCAAATAACCATTCTTTTACGATTATAAATTGTGTTTATCATTTATTTTCTTATTATTTATTTATGAACTATTTTTCATATTAAATAAACGAAAAGTCATGTCTTTTCACCCTCTCAATAACAATAATCTTTTTTTTATTCATAACTGTCTGTTGTAATATATGATCGATCTGTCGCATTAGATTAACCTCTGTTTCCACAAATGCTCAATCCCTACCACCAACCTTCGACATGTTGAGAATAAGGAATAAACAGAATGATAATTAAATACTAAATAAGAATTAAAAATTCAAAGTCGATCACCAAACATACATTTTTGAATCCCTTGGGTAGATTCGATATACAAAAGGAGGAAAATATATATGCTAAAAAAACATAACCTAATTATTATCACTACTATTATTATTATCTTTACTATTACTATTATTATTGTTAACCGGATAATTTTTATCCAGCAGCAGTAGGGCCCTCCTCATCCTTGCTCCGAAGTCGGCCAAATTCCTCTGGAGTTTATCAAACTGCCTTTGAAGTTCCCGCAAGGACTCGATATGAATCTTCTTGCACAAATCTAGATCAGTCATATTTGTAAGTGTTGTAGAATGAACGAGTAAGGAGGAACCTATTTAAAAATGATTGAATTGGAAGGGGTTAGTCAAACAAAAAGCCATGACTGTTCATACCCCTTAATTAAATAAAAATGATAAATTTTCGAATATGTAAATTAAAAAAAATAAATCTAAATACAATATTTTATCTTTTATTGTATTTTGAAAAGAAAAAAAATTACTTTAAAATAAATTTAACAGATGTGTAATCTGTTGCAAAATATATTCCATCTTTTAGATAACTTACAACATATTGACAATCTGTGGCAACAAATGGATATATCTGTTTGCTTTTCCAACAGATATGTCATATGTTGCAACAGATTGATTATCTGTCGTAACAGATATCTATAATTGTTTCACAATTTAAATAGATGTGGCATCTATTGTAACTTGTTAGTCATCTATTTATTCAATTTAAGCCATAGATGGGCTAGAAAGAATAAGGTGCATGCAGATGGATGGATCCATTGTCATATGTGGGAGTTAAGTATTTCTGATAAGGTCATCGGGACAACACACACAAAGTATAATGTTTCTGTGAATGCAGTTTTTAACCGATTATGCACTGATTATTCAAACAAGATCCTGCATTATACAATTAAATTTGATGGGTTTGAATTGATAAGGCCGAGGGCCCTATGAAGATGGTGCGGATACCCTGTTAAGAAATTACTGACGGTTGTTGCTCGTGTTTATGCATGTCAAGTTTTGAGAAGAGATAAATCTTTGGTGTCATAGTAGAGATCCAATAGGGATTGGACTTAACTTTAACTATGAATTAGACTTCGAGAAGGCTTTCAAATTGAGTCTTTGCAATTGCATGGTGTTGGTATTACGTTCATCCCGACCCGAGCCATCGATCGATCACTTTGAGCTGAAAAGATTCTCACTAACTTAATGTTAAGCTAGTACCTAAATTAATTAGGTGGAAGTAGGGATGAATGAGTTCTCATTAACTTAATTTTAAGATAGTACCTAAATTGATTTATTTAGAATTAGGAATGATTGCGTTCATAGGGTCAACTACAATTTTAACTGAGTCTTTGCAATTGCATGGTGTTGGTATTGCGTTCATCCCGACCTGATTCATCGATCGATCACTTTGAGTTGAAATAAGTTGTCATTAACTTAATGTTAAGATAGTACCTAAATTAATTTAGGTGGAACTAGGGATGAATGAGCTCATAAGGTCAACTACAACTTCAATTGAGTCATTGCAATTGCATGGTGTTGTATTACATTTATTCCGATCCAAGTTATCGATCGATCACTCTGAGTTGAAATGAGTTGTCATTAAATTAATGTTAAGATAGTACCTAAATATGTTTATGTGGAACTAGGGATGAATGAGCTCATAGGGTCAATTACAACTACAATAGAGTCATTGCAATTGCATGATATTGGTATTGCGTTCATCTTGACCCGAGTCATCGATCGATTACTCTGAGTTGAAATGAGTTCACATTAACTTAATGTTAAGATAGTACCTAAATTGATTTAGGTGGAACTAGGGATGAATGAGCTCATAGGGTCAACTACAACTTCAATTGAGTCATTGCAATTGCATGGTGTTGGTATTGCGTTTATCCCGACCCGAGTCATCGATCGATCACTTTGAGTTGAAATGATTTGTCATTAAATTAATGTTAAGATAGAACTTTAATTGATTTAGGTGGAACTAGTGATGAATGGGTTCATAGGGTCAACAACAATTTCAATTAAGTCTTTGCAATTTCATGGTGTTGGTATTGCGTTCATCCCAACCCGAGTCATCGATCGATCACTCTGAGTTAAAATGAGTTCTTATTAACTTAATATTTTAAAAAAATCTATCTTTTAAAATTTTAAAAATTAATTAAGATCAATTCGAACCAAATTAACAATTTCAAAACTTGTCATTCTTTTCCAAAATTACAAATCAACCTATACAAATCATCCATTTGTGTGAAAAACTTTTCCTTATTTCAAATCTGAAGTTCTCGCTTCTCTCTCTATCTCTCTCAACAATACAAACAACAACTACTAAACATATTGCTCAACCCTTCAAAATAAATTGATTTTCTTCCCATTTTCGACCACATAATTGTTATTTTTGACTTCATTCTCTCTTGTATCCGTTGTTTTCTCTCTCTTCGCAGGTAACAGAGTTCGAAAAGAGTTCTACATTTGTTCTTTATTCTAAAAATTAGGTTTTTTTAGTTAATGATAAAAAGGAAGACTTTTAGTTGTATTATCTTTGAGAATGAGTTAACAATTTTGAGTTTTGATGCTAAAAAAGTAGGAAGAACCTGAGAAAACTCTAGTTTTTCTCTTAGTTTTTTGTTGACTATTGTGGTGTTATTGGATGGTATTTGTGGTGTTGTTGGTGGCTATTGTTGGTGGTGTCGGTATTTGTATTTTTGGTGGTGGTATTCGCATTGGTGGTGGTCTTGGTGGCATTAGTGGTGGAACTGTTTGTGGTATTGGTGGTCCATTTGTTGCAACAGGTGGAAGATCTGTTGGGAGATATTAACTAGGTTTTCAAACAGATTCCCCTTCTATTCCAACTGATGGGTTATCAGTTGGAGTATTTTTTTGTACTGTTGCATAAAATAATTTATTGAAATTTGTCCATCTACCGCAATAGGTGGAAGATTTGTTCGGAGATATTAAATAGGTCTTCAAACAGATTCCACATCTGTTCCAATTGATGGGTTATCCGTTGGAGTATTTCTTTTGTAATGTGGCGTAGAATAATTTATTGAAATTTGTCTTACCCTTTTTTAAAAAATAATGCATACATCAAATGCCATGTATTCATTATTTTTCTATTATTTGTAGTTAAAAGATGTCTCCCAAAAGAAAAGAAACTGAAAGTGGATCAACTTCTGACCACCCAACAAAAAAGGCTAGAGTACAGATAAATTCAGAGGAACTTCCTGAACAATCTCAGTCAGGGCAAAATGAAGCTGAGGAAAGTGATAACCCCTTCTCACCAATGGGACGCGAAATAATATCGAAATCCCATCATAATTCTGCCAAAACCATTAGTATCAATAGGTTTTGAGTTGGGATGCCGATGAATATCCTTAACGAAGTAACTGGTGATCTTATACTTAAATTTTAGTTGGGGAAACATTTTGACAAACTTAGCAGTATTATGAAGAATGAAAACATAGATGAACTTTTTAAGAAGAGCTGCTTTACATACTTTCTTTAGCTTTCTGAGGACCACACTCTTTGTTTCCCAATGAACATGGTATATGGCCTTCTTAAGTACAGGATCAAGTATGCGGGGGATTATAAAGATTCAAAGGAGGGCAAAAAAAAGATGGATTAAATCTAGATCAAATACTGTGGCATGATGGTTTTTTTTGGATTGAGAGAGTTTGCCATAGTGACAGGCAAAAGATGTGATTGTCTTGAAGAACCTCTCATCAAGGAAACACCCAACAAAAGGTCCAACAAGTGCAAGGGAAAAAAGATGGGTTGTTGGGAATTGTTGGATGTAGCTACAAAGCGGAGGATTTGATGGAAGATCTTGAGGATAAAAACATACCAAAGCACTACAGGGAGAAATTGTGTTTAGTTTGGTTTGTCCATTCCGATTTATTAGCAAGAGACGTCAGGAAAGTCATAGAAGATGATTTGTTGGCACTTTCTAATGATTTTGAGAAATTTAACGATTATCCCTGGGGATGTGACAGCTACTACTTGAATGTCAATTATTTACTGACAAAGCTATCCACAAGTATGATCATAATATATGACTTTCCTTGGTCTTTCATGGTAAAATTTATCACTATTTTTACTCATCTATTAATTTATATTGAATATAGTTATTATGACTTTTTTTTGCTTGCTTCCTGTTTATATTTTTTAGGATTGGTCATATGAATCCATTCCTCCCCTTTGAAAGTAGTTCAAGGATTACCCGAATGAGATTTCTCATCCAAGGATCCTTAGGTGGTTGGCTGCAAAGAGCAGCAACAAAAATATTAAGGAGGTTGGTCTTTTTAACCCCCTGGATGATGCAGTAAGTCTTCTTTCTTTCAACTAAAATAATTTGCCTCAAAGAAAGATACTAAAATAGATGTGCCATCTATTGCGATAGATGGGTCATCTATTATAATAGATTACTCATCAACTGCAACTGGTGCAATAGATAGGTAATCTATTGTGACAGATGATCCATATTTCGTAATAGATTAACAATCTGCTGCTCTGTTTCTCTGAACCCAACTCAATATATTACCCATCCACTACAAATTATACAATAGATGGGTAATTCAATGCAATATATTATCAATTTTTTGTGACATACAGATCAGCTGTTGCAGCAGCTAGATCATCTATTGCATAAGTTGGTTATGTTAACATGTAACCCAACTGAGTGCAAATTATTATTATATGATTTAAATGCCTCCTGTCTATCTTTTATAGGTTTTGCATCCTTAGATCGTGCCTATTGAGCAGGAGTTGGGGATGACTTCTTTTATTACTCTAGGTCTTATTGATACAAAAGTAGACACAATGGTGAAGTTAATAAAAAAGGAATTGGCTGGAGAAACAGCCATAAGAAGAGCAGTTAGGAAAGGTTAGCCTAATGTTGAAGCTCTTCATGACCAAACTTTTACTGCAGCAGATCTGGTTGCTTCTTCTGGGGGTGTTGCTAGTGGAGTTTTTGATCTGGGCGCTTCTCAGGAAAAAATAAATACGTTTGCAAAAATCCCTTGCACAGGACCCTCTCACATCTCTCCACTCTCATGTTCTTATTGCAAATGCAAAGTGTGTTAGGATAGAGAGGATAAACTTCTTGAAAAACTAGAGGCTATTGCGAAAGTTACCGAGGATTTGAAATTCAAGAGAGGTGTCATACCATCTAAGAAGGTGAGGGAGCCATATACTCCTATAGTGACAGTTAGGAGAAAGAGAAGAAACATTAGACAAATACTCTCTATTGTGAAAACAAAAAAAATTGCAACTCCTCCCGCTCCAAGAGTTGTTGAAGTTCAGGGGGCTCTAAAAAAGATGGACACATACGTGGCACTTGGCTATGAAAAGAAAAAAAACTGCAAGAAATCATGAATGACAAGACGAAGGTTACAGAAGAATACACCATGCATTCATTTGTCGCCAAAGACTTCACAAATATGACAAATATGCATGAGTGGAACGTGAACGATGTAAGTTTACTTTTGCTAACCTAGCCTTCCAATCCACTTCATGAAGAAGAAGCTACGCAGCAGATGTGTAATCTGTTGCAACATATGGGTATTCTGTTGCAACATAATAAACATCTGTTGCATAAGTTGCGTTAGCTGGGTAATCTGTGAATTAATTTAGAGAACCCTCTGCAACGGAGTCTTTCCACTGTATTTTTCTTCTTTACAATTACTAAATCATTTAAAAATTGTCTTCTTATATCACAGTATGTTGATGAAATTCTCTTCCTCATGAGGAGTAGACAATTAGCGTACCCGAATGCTTATGATGTTGCCAATAGGATAATGGACCTCAACTTCTACAATAATTTCAAGGATAGGTACGATGATCTCTCTAGGCGAGTTGGTCCTAAAGGCCGGAGATTAGATAAGTTATTTTCCTTGTTTTAATAGGATGGAGACATGATTAAATATGTTAGAGGGAAGAGGCAGTATCTATATGGCAAGAGCAGGACCAAGGCAAAGAGAATCCTTGCATTCATGATCGTGGAAGTCAAACATTTTCTCGCTGTTGAGATACTACTCAACAAGAGAACGATTAAGATTTATGACTGCAACTTACCTATCTTTAACAAGAACACATTTTTAACCATGTGAAGCTTCTCTTGAAGTTGTTCCCCAAGTTGTTGACACAGAGTAAGCTGATAGATCATTTGTCGTTGGAAGTTTTGAGGAAGAAATCATGGGATTTTGAAGGTCAAAATAAAAATATCCAGCTCTAAGAAAATAAAATCAATGCAGCATGCGGGCCGTGCTCGCTTGCATACATCAAGTGTTTGTTGACCGGCACAGAAATGATCGGTATGTGCGAAGCCATTGTGAAAAATATGCAAGAGGTCTAGGCTTATGGGGTATTAACTAAATGGTTGGAGCCCATGTATAAAGAAGAATATGTACAAATACAGAAACGAACACGATAATAATTTTTTATTTTAAGCCATTTCACTTTACATATAATGGCAATAATTTTTATGTCTGGGAAAAGTTGAATTTTTATAATACAACAGATTGTATATCTGTTATAACAGATATAATACCTATTGTGATAGATTGATTATCTGTTGGAATAGGTTGGTCATCTGTTACATTATACAGATGTTTTCCTATTTTTCTGTCGCAATAGATATACAATCTGTTGCAACATATAATCTATCTGTTGCAGCTGATAGGTAAACTGTTGGAACAAATAAAAAAAAGTAGGAAAACCAGTTATATAATTTCCAGCAGTTGACCTAACTAAATGGTTGGAGCCTGTGTATAAAGAAGAATACGTACAAAGATAGAGATGAATACGACAATAATTTTTTATTTCAAGCTACTTCACTTTACATGTAGTGGCAATGATTTTTATGTCTAGAGAAAGTTGAAACTTTATAATACAACATAGTGTATATCTACTGTAATAGATATAATACTTGTTGTGACACATTGATTATCTGTTGAAATATGTTGGTCATCTATTGTATTATGCAGATGTTTCCCAGTCTATCTGTTGCAAAAAATATACAATCTATTTCAATTGATGATCTATCTGTTGCAACTGATAGATAATCTGTTAGAACAATAAAAAAAAGTAGGAAGACCTGTTATATAATTTTCAGCAGATGACCTACATGTTGCAACATATGTCTAAATCTATTTGATAAGATATGTCGTCTATTGCAGTAGACGTATTATCTATTACAATATTTCAATTTAGTATTCCATTTCAATTAACATATTCAAAACTAAGGATTAAATTATATTCATAGACAGCATAAAATAAATTGAAGCCTTCGAAAATTACATAAAATAACTCAACAAATAAATGAAATGTAAAAAAATCATTATGGGTACAAATGATCTTCTCTACAAATAAATCAACAAGTTAAACCAAGGAGGATAGGTTATTACATTGATAGAATCAAGCTATAAAGATATACTCAATATGGACAAATTGTTCTTCATCCGGTACTACAAAATTTGGTTTTGGTCGTCGTGAATCTTTAATGTCACTTGCGTACGGCTTCTGAGCTTTTGCTTTTCTATATTTCCATAAAATAGCAGCATATCTTTTGCGGAGTAATACGGCATCAAGTCCATCATTTGGTACTTGTAATCTATTGCTCAAATACTCGGCGTAGGCGGCAACAACAAGACCTCAATCCATGCATTTTCAAAAAATAGATAATCCATATCTTGCATTGTAAAATTTATGAAATGAAACTAAATCATGACACTTTTACTTATAGGCTACCAATGGTTTGTTGCGCAATTCCTTCAACATATTATACATCAAATGGATTACCCATTTTATCCTGGTATGCTTCAATCGCTGACCAATCAGGTGGTCATATTAAGGTAAGTAGGCAATATTTTAGCCAACTTTTGTATCTCAAACGACGGCCTGAAACGTCTCCTTCGCAACATCTAGTTATAAACTCAGATGCACCTCTCTTTTAGAACGACGACAGCCAACACCCAATTGAATTCATCACCACAATTGATTGATATGTACACTTCATTGACCAAATGCCAAGGTAAGCCAGCTAGAATTTTAAAACCTTTGATGATGTTGATTAAGTATTCCTCATCAAACATTTTGGATTATGTGACAAAAAATTAATACGCAGATGTAATTAAATAAAGTATTAATAAATAGTAATATGTATGGCATTTAAACCTTATCATTCTAGCAAGTTTGGAGCTGTGACATCAAATAGAACCAATTCTTCATTCAGGGATGCGTAACAACAAAGTCAAAAATATCAAATCGAAGTCTCAATTCGTTCACTTTGTAGTGTTTGTCATTTTATTTTCTACATGGTGATTTATGTGTTAATGTCATGTTCTTATATCAAGAATTGTATAAACCAGTATCTTTAAAATTTATTTATGTACCTTCCAGCATAATGCTTTAACAACCCATCGACAATCTATTCTAAATAGTTATTGATCAACTATGTTAGTTTTTTTGGAGCCTCGTTCGAGATGTTGAACCCTTTAAATGGGTAATTTTTCCATTCACCCAAACTGACAGGCTCCATTTTTTCTTCTTTTTTGGAAGAAGTTGATGGATTATCAACTATGATATTATGCTCTTCAGCAGTAGCTTCTACTGTGATATCCACCTGGAAAGAAAAAATTATTAATGTTAATTATAGATATACAACAGATTGTCCATCTGTTGCAACAGATGAGTCTTATGTTGCAACAGATGGATCATCTATTGGGACAAATTTGGACAGGTAAAATCAGAGCAGTACGATAATTTTGAACAGATGACCCATCTGTTGCAATATAAGACTCATATGTTACAACAGAAAATGGATCTGATGCAATAAACAACGTATCTGATGCAATAGGTTAGACAATAGTTGAAACAAATGTATGTATCTATTTGATAATTTTTAGCAGATGTATCATCTGTTGAAATAGATATGTGCCTATTTGTTTGTTGGAACAAATGATGTACATTCACCTTCTTCAGCTCATGCTTTTATTCTGTGGCCTTTGCACACTGAATAACGATGCAATACAAAGATAGAGATGTTGCAATTTTGCTTTTTTTATGCTTGATGATGCCTTAGAAATATCTTTCCTTGTCCTCTTAGCCACCTTAATCTCTAGTAGAGTGTATGGATATGAAATCATCTTTCACAAAATGACACCCCTCTTAGATGTCATTTTCTTTACAGAAGCAGTTAGTACATTAATCGCATTAATCACTCCATCATGTTTCGCCTTGTAATCTGGATATTTGCATGTAGAACATTCCCTAGATG
>NC_061112.1:96038499-96124872 GCF_002878395.1 Capsicum annuum
GCTTGAGAAGATCGTATACCATTTTCATTTGGAAACGAGCATTGCTGTCCTCCGATAAATCAAGCTATTGCCTAAAACAGCTTTTCCTGAAATAAGAATCCAACTTTTGTTTTCAAAGTATTTTTCTGAAGGCATCGAATGATTTTCCTATGTATGACTTAACCACAAAATCACCCATTAAATATGTGGCACCATCGTACTGCATTCTCACAGGATAATGATCAATGCTGAAGGTTTTGACGAACTCTTTAGTATAAGGGCTATTAGAATTTGGATCATCTCTTTTGAAACATTCTTCCTCCCCATGTTCATTATCTTCTGCTCCTGATTGAGATAATGCTTATAAAGCAAGCTCAAAGAATGGTGGATCTAGCCGAGCTGCTTCACTTGTTCCTTTACTTGGACTTGATTCGGTTTCTTTTCTTTTGGGAGCCATATTATCTTAAATTAATAGGAACATAAAATAGATTATAATTGATTAACGCATAATTAAAAAAGGATAACAGTAAATCTAACATGTACAACAATAAAATAACAGTTCTAATAGACCGCACATCTGTCGCACCAGGTTTGTTATCTGTTACAACATATAACTGACCTATTGTAATGGATGAGTAAACCATTGGAAACAATAAAAACAGATCACAAATTTGTTGCACCAGATAATTTATCTGATGCAGTATATAATCAACCTATTGTAATGAATGAGTAAATCGTTGAAAACCATAAAAACAGATCACTAATTTATTGCACCAGGTCATTTATCTGTTGCAATATATGACCAACCTGTTGCAATGGATAATTAATTCATTGGAAATAGTAAAAATAGATCATTCATCTGTTGCACCAGAAAGGTTATCTGTTGCAACTTATAACCAACCTGTTGCAACGGATGAGTAATCCATTGAAAACAGTAAAAATAGATCACTAATCTGTTGCACCAGGTAGTTTATATAATGCAACATATAACCAAACTATTGCTATGGATGAGTAAAAATAGATCTCTAATCTGTTGCACTAGATAGTTTATCTGTTATAATATATAACCAACCTATTACAATGGATGAGTAATCCATTAGAAATAGTAAAATAGATCACTGATCTGTTGCACCTGGAAGGTTATCTGTTAAACATATAACCAACCTATAACAACGGATAAGTAATTCATTGAAAACAGTAAAATAGATCACTGATTTATTGCACCGGCAGGTTATCTATTGCAACATATAACCAACCTGTTATAATGGATGAGTAATCCGTTGGAAACAATAAAATAGACCACTGATTTATTAAAATATATCACTCATATTTTGCAAAACAAGTTATCTATTGGATCAATATTATTTAGATTTTTTCTAAACAGAAGATCCTTCTATCGCAACACATGAATGATCTATTAGATTGTTCATTTGTTGCATCAGATTTTCATAGTTGCATAAGATTTGCATTTGTTACATCAGATGTTTTATCTGTTGTATCTGTTACAACACTATTTTTACCAAGACAAACAACAAATCAACCCAGCAAAACCAACACATCACACATACACCAAGAACATTAAGGTGACCAAAAATCACCAATAAATATGAATCAACAGTTCGATAACAAGAAGAAGAAATGTCAGAAATTAGGATTTTATTCAGTCCATATTTTAAATTTAAGAAAAGAATATTAAAATTGTTTACCAATACTAGAAGAGTAGTTGGCTCAAGTTCCTCTGTTTCTTCATAATTTTTTACCTGTGAAAAAATAAATGGAATGACGAAGAACTTAAAGTTATTGTTGCCGGAGAAGTCTTCATGTCGATTGATAGTTGAAAGTAAAAAATAAACTCTCCCTACTATTTGTCGCTGGAGGTTGAAGTCTTTAGGGATTAAAGGGAGAAATTTTGTAGAGCAGTTGGTTGGGAGAGAGTTGAGAGAAGCTGTCAAGAGAGAGAAGAGAGAGATGGTTGATTTGGATTGAATAGGGGTATGGGTTGGGTTGATTTGTATTTTTAAAAATATTAAAAAGTTTTAAAATATTAATCAAGTCCACAATTAACTTAATAAAGTTTCCTAACGATGTTTGACCCTTTAAGTTTGTCAATGTCACCAATCCTTCATTCAAGATTGAAAAGACACCTTTCCTTAAATTTTCTCAAGTAACTTTGGTATTCAAAGTCAATTTGAATAAGTAACTCTTGGTGTTCAAGTTTAATTTGGATACTAACTATTATCTCTCATTAATGACATTCACACATATATATATGTCACATGATATCCATGTTATATAACCCCTCCTCCCCCTTGAATGTCCATTAATAGATAATGTGTCTGGTTAAAATCTTACTAGGAAACTTTAGTGGAAAAAAGTCTAGTGAAGAAACAAGAGTACACACATCTTGTAATACGCCTATAATGTTTCCTCATTAAAAATCTTACCAGAAAAATTCGATTGGGACAAAGTCTTGGTTAAGAAAAAAGAGCACAACACGTATCTTAACACCCCCCCCCCCCCCCGGTGAAAATTTTATTTGATATTTGTAGACAACATATTCCATCTTATATCTCAACTTTTCAAATATTGATGTCGATAATGCTTTAGTTACCAGATTCGTCAATTTGTCAGCTAATCAAATTTGTTGAACATTTATTTTACCTTTCTTCTAAGATTATGGGTGAAGAAGAACTTTGGTGAGAAATGTATTGTTTCGTCTTCTTTTATGTATCCTCCGATCAAGTGAGCTATACTTGCCATATTATAGTTACACATTATAGTTAGAATATTCTTTTTCAAAGAAAATCGCATGTTTCTTGAATATGTTGAGTTATTGATCTCAACCAAACACATGCATATGTTGAGTTATTGATCTTAATCAAACACACTTCCATCTTACTTCATGGATGACTATTGTTTCTGCAAGATTTAAAAAAGTGTCAAATGTTGTTTGCTTCATCGAATGCCATGATGTAATTATATCTCCATATGTAAGTAAAGAGCCTATATGAGATTGAATTTCACGTTGATTAGATTAGTATCTTTTCAATGCTTTCAGTGATGGAAAAATATTTTATTTGTCAAATACTCATAGTACACATCCAATAATATGCATTGTTAGCTTCCTTATTAAAAGCCTTGTCAGAAAAACTCTGTGGAATAAAACCTCGACTAAGGAAAAAGAATACATCGCGTATTATACTTACATCAATTAGAACATCACTTTACTCTTGTAAATGATGCTTTACAATTCGTAAGTGCACCAATTGCACTAAAACATGGTACTTACTAACCATTTTCACGAGAGAAAAATTGATCTGTTTTCAAGTTAAGCGATCTTATAATGATTAGGGAATTCAAAAAAATTGCTTTATAACCTTTTAAATCCTTCAAGGATTTTTATATAGCCTTTGTTATCTAGATAGACACGATAATAATTTATTATACATATTAAAGCTTTTCAGTATTTCCAAACTGAACCAAACCTTATTTCATCCATCATAGGAGAACACTTCTCATGTAATAATGCCAGAAATTTTGTGAAATCATTATGCTCCAAGGCACAAGTCATACTTTGTAACTTAAGAATTTTAGTTTTCGCATAATAACTCATTTGTATCCCACTGATATTAATTTTTGATCTTTGAATTATAAGTTCAAATATTCACTTTTCAAATAAAACAAACTACTTGAATTACATATTTTTATTTGGCCAATAATTTATCTATCCATATTATTTTGATAGATTTGTATTCAAGATCCTCGATACTATTTATAATATTGAGCACTATATTATATAAAATATATCATCAACGATTGTTTGATATCGATTCCAATAACACATAACTTATGAAGATCTCTTCATATTTCTTACTATTTAGGTATCTGAACCTTTGTCAAGGTTTTATAAAATGTTATGTCGGTGCTTTCAAAGTGCTTACCTCATTATCATTACCATTTTGATCATATGCTCTTTTCTCTCTTCAAGGAGTTCTACCTTTGGAACTGATTAATCTATCATGCTTCAAACGTACCATAGACTCTATCCTTTTACAGACTTTTCTTTAGAGCATTTACAGTTGAATTATTATATAAAGTCAGCAAACACACTTGACAATTGGTTTACAAAATTTTACAAATGAATTATCTCTTGAACTTTAAGTTCACATATATATTTTTTATGAGGATCTAGATTATTTATTTTACACATAATTTTCAGTTGTTAATCAACTCTCCTCCTAATGTTAGAAAATCTAACATTTACCCCAATCTTATTTTGAAATCCATCTTTATGCGTTGTGGTGGAGCAATTAAATCATATACCACACATTTAAATTTTCAGATGAAAATTATTTAGTTCCTGAACCTAAACCAATAACGAAAGGGAAGCCTTATTGGCTTGATGCATACAACTGTTGTTATATTTAAAATGGCACAATTAATATCAAAATTTCTTTTGGGGAGATTTTGTTCTCATATAAACGATTTAGCTATAATGGAGACACACAATTTTCGCTAAACCAACCAACATTATCAATTATAGTTTATAGATTAAAATTGTGCTCTTAATTTACAACTCGAGCAAATAACTTCGTAAAAATTAAATTGCAAATTAATAGAAAATGACATGCGACAATTTCATAGATACATATATTAAACTATATAAAATCGATCCAAATGGCAGGCGAACAGACCCATATTTACCTTTTTATATGTTTTAAAAATTTAGGAAATACAATCTTAATCTTATCTAGTACAATGATCAATTCATTGTGAGAACAAGCAGCATAAGAAAATTCATGAAGAACTTTCTATTTCTTCGAATATAACCACATGAATTCTCAATTATTTTTGCATCACATTTCAACCGGGATGGTCGACCGTTATGCCAATTGATATTTGCATGTGATTCTATCATCATACTCATATTTCTGTATTACATATAGGAGGAAAGGGGCGGATAACCTTTTACATAAATATTTATAACCCACATCGATTGTAGTAAATGAAGATATAAGATCTTTTCATTATTTATAGTCTTAATAGAATTTATTTTTGACAATATCTCTGAAACTTAATAAGTTTTTGTTGAGACTTACTACAATCCCAGTACTATGAATAATTTTATTTCTACGGATAGTAATACTTAATCTCTTTTGGAGATCTCAATTAAATTTGTGTACTATCACATATTTGACACACCATTCATATGGTGAACATCTCCTTCAAGGAGAAAATCATATAAGTACGGTTAGAATTTCAAAACATTTTATAAGCATAAGTAAGACTTGTTTCTTGATATTATCCTGTGGTAATCTATGATAAATATATCAAAATGTTTATGGAATACTACAAGTACGAGATCAATGATCGTTATGTCAAAATAATTTTATTTTTATTTTTTTAAAACCTTTCGTAGAGGTGAGATGTCATATTTATCCAACCATGCATGAGCATGTCCTTATTTATAATTTTTGTCACATCTTGACACATTCATTTCAAGATGGGCCGAACGTCAATGATGTTTATCACAAGTCTCATTCTCTTTAGGGAGTGAACTATAATCATATGCACACGTCTTATAAATTTTCATTAGAAGCTCATTCTCACGCCATGAAATTTATCGTATTTACATGACAGACCTCAACATCACTTTGAAAGGTCAAGTGCACCATCACTTTATATTCCTTTATGTAAATGGAGGATTGATAAAACTTATACCAAATTAAGTCACACAACAATCACGTGCCTAATGACCTTACATACCATACCCATTAGTGGCAAAAATTACCTTCACCTTTTGAAGGATAATTTGAGAACTCATAATGTTCTTCGAAGAATCTTCTAATTCTTTAATATGTATGCTTTGTAATACTCAATGTGCACATCTTTGGAATGACAAAATCGTTCATGTCAACTTATGAATATATTTGTTCTAGTAAATTTCAAGTTTACCATGACTTAAAGAGTTCTACTTGGTAAATTTCAGATTTATTATAAGATGAATAAATTTTCAAGTTTACTATTTTGAAATATATTTCATAATATTTCTTCTCAGTTATTCTACCTTTTATGGAGATGTTACTCCTATCACATCCACCCTAAGGAATGGGTCTGTAATTTTAACAATCAAAATTCTCATTCCCAAAACTGAAATACAACAATCAAAATTCTCATTCTCAAAATGGAAATATAATCGTGCCTTAAGCCTGCCAAATTATGATAATTTAGAATCTTTTTCAATATATCTTTTCACCAAAATTTTGTCTTAGTCATCATATATCATCAATATGGTACATTGAGATTCAAACTCAACATCTTATCCATATAAAAGCGTCTTAGGCCAAAAATTGATGAGACTTAAATCTGACATCTTATCATTATGTTGAATCGAGACTCTAACACGTTGTCTTACCCTCATAATGGCATGAGACTTAAATCTATCATCTCACCCTCGGTCAATAACATATTAGGCTAAAGTATAATAAACTCAAACTTGAGCCTATAACAATATCACTACTTTTTAATTATCAATATTCTTTTACTTAATTAAAGAACATGAGTTTATAATATACTTATCTTATCATAAATAGTAGAAAGGTGAAATCCAAATCGTGATGATGACATAGTTCTTGTGGTCTTGCATTTTCCACCTTCCGATTCAGTTTTCTTTTCTTAGGTTCAATTTTTGAGACAATAGAGTCTCATGATGATAACATGTTATAAAATTAAAAAAAATATCAATATCAAACTTAAAAAAAAGAGGAGACAGCTTTAGAGAATTTTAGTAGTACTTTTGTTTACTAGAATCTATATATAAAAATGTATAAAAGAGTGGCTATTTATAAATCACCAAACTTGTTCCCTAAGCTTGTTAAGCTTGATATTAAGTTGACAACTTGGCCAACTAATTTTAGTGTTCAAATCCAATTTGAATAAGTAACTCTTGGTGTTCAAGTTCAATTTGGCAACTAACTTTTATCTCCCATTAATGACATTCACACATATATGTCACACGACATTTATATTATATAACACTATTTTTTTAATTGATGCATTATTTTTAACAGTATAATAGTTATACAGTTTCTATATACATCATATACATATACATATTCTTACAAACACCGATACAACTTATATACACATCATATCAATAATATTACAGTTTCTACACACATTTTATACAGTTTTTAGCTACAATAACTATTCAGATACATATTCTATACAACAATGATACAATTTTTATGCATATTTATACAAATACATATTTTAAACAATAATTATACAGTTTCTACACACATTCTATACAACCTTTAACTGCAATAATTATTCAAAAACATATTATATACAATACTTATACAGTTTCTATACACGTTATATACAAAGATATATTTTATATAATAATTATATAGTTTTTATACACATTTTATAAGATAAATATACAATTTCTATACAAATAAATTTAATTTTTTAAAAAAAAAATAAAAAAATAAAATCAATTTTTTTAGCCCAAAAAAATTTAGTGATTTTTAAAAAAGCAAAACAACTTTTTTAAAATGGTCTGATATAAAAAACTGAGGAAGGACGCTAAAGTTAGGGGTGTGCATCGGTCGGTTCGGTTCGATTTTATGTGTTATTGGTTCGGTTTATCGATTTTGATTTTTAAATATGTAAAATCAATAACCAACCAATAATATATTTTCTTATCGGTTTTGGTTTATCGATTTTTGGTCCTTAACGGTTCGATTTTTGGTTTACCCAATAAGAAAATACTTATAAAATAGAAATAGTAACAACTAACTTAAAAAAATGAAATCTTAGTTACCGCCAAAATCCTGCACAATGCATTTTAGTTTACAAGAATCTTCAAACTTGAATTAAATATTAGTTAGAAAAAAAATTAAATCTTAATTGTTGGAAGCTATAAATGCTTCAAGCTTTTCAATACGATAATAGCCGAACTTTATATTGTGTGTTTGTTGCCTTGAATTGGTTAATACTTTGTGAATCACTGAATTATGAATAAGTAGTGCATATAATATATATATGCATACACATATCTCTCTCTCTATATATATATAACATAAATAGGGATAAAATAATAACTTAATGTATCCTTATTGGGTTGTCGGTTTAACCAATAACCCAATAAGCTAAAATCGAAATCGAACCATTTACCCAATAAATTTTTTTATAAAACCAATAAAAAACCGTTAACCCAATAACATTTTTATCAGTTCGATTTTTGCACACCCCAGTTAAAGTAGCCTAATGACTATTGAATGACAATAATATTTCGTCGACTGGCCATAGTTTGGCAATTAGTTGGGACGACTTGCCATAATATGTTAAATGGCCGAAACAATAGTCATTACTTTCATAAAGAGTCAATCCATTTCTTTTTTCCCTTTTGGTCATTTGACGAAATCGAGCAATATGGTTGGGCAAACCAACTCATATGATCTGTTTGGCCATTTGAAATATGAATCATTTTGTGATGAAGTTGAATTTTTATTTGGACATGCAATTTGAAATTTTCTAAATTGTTTTTTCTCGTAAACATAAAAATATGTGAGTTGTGAAAACAATCAAAATTTTTAAAATTTTTATACAATCACCAAATAAGTGCATAAATAAATTGATAAATATAATTGGTAGATATATAAATATATCTACCAAATTATAATTTTTTTTGTACCAAATATAAATATATCTCCATGTTCTTATAAATAAATGTTTGCAATAGAAATATAAGCTTTTTCCTATTTTGAATTACATAATGATGCAATCATCCTAGTAAAGAGTTCAAGAGCTTTTCGTTGAATCACTATTTGAAAGTTTGGAATGCAACTGAAAGTTTACATAATTTTTTTTTATACTAGTTTAACCGTACGTGCCTCACACTTGTAACATTTGATTATTTAAAATTAAATGATTTTATCTGTTGCAAATTTTTTTAATGAAGTGTAAAAATTTAAATCACTTTTCAAAGATTCTTCACACTTTAATATAATAATGTAAACATAAACATATGTTTTAGTGTAAGCACGCGCGCACACACACATATATATTACCACCAGAAGTTTCAATTGATTGATGAATCATCACTTTTGCATTTGTCATACAATACCTCTTTTTCTCTTTCCCTTGATGTCAGAGGCTAAGAGAGACACATCAATTTGAACCATGTTTGTGGTACGATTATTTTTTTCTATATTTAATATCTTTTCTTGTTTTTAAAGTTAAATATTTACAAAATCATTGATTACATTCTTATCACGTACTTAAAACTTTTGAAAATTTGATACTTTCTTAAAGTTTTTCTTATTCTAATGTTTTTATATTATTTTTAGATATTTCAAATTTTCTTAAAATCAAATTTAGTTGATTTAAAATTTTTAAACTAATGAAAAAGGTATTAGTTGTCATTAGTTCTGATGACTTCTAATAAGGAAAGGTTTTACCATAAATATATTTAATTAATTTTTAACTCTTAATTATTAGAAAAAATAGTGAAAAAGATGATTTTGTCTAAAGCAAAACTTTTAATGAACAACATTTCTAAAGCCCTTCATAATTTTAATATATTATAAATATACAACAACAACAACAACCCAATTTATTCCCACGTAGTGGGGTCTGGGGAGGGTAAAGTGTACGCAGTCCATACCACTACCTCTAGGGAGGTAGAGAGGCTGTTTTCGATAAACCCTCGGCTCAAGATAAAAAGGCAGTAAACAAAAGCATCAAAAGCATAGGACACAATTAAATAACATAGGTACTGATGATAGGCGAAATTACGCGCCTATATCAATATATTTTGCCCATATTTTAGCCTAGTTTCGAGAACTAATTATCTATTTCGTACACTTTTAGTCCTTTTTCCTGTAAATGAGCTAACAAATGTGATTAGGAAAGTTTCAGGTATAAATGATGCAAAATACAGCAATTTATGGCTTACTTGACGCAAAAGAAAGCTCACAAACGAGATGGAAAGGAGCTGGACGCATAAAGGACTAAATCTGCTGCATGGAAAATCTGTCCCGGGCTAAAACAGCATTTCTGAAGACTTTGGGACTTACAGACACAAAGCTGGATTTTTGCCATAATACATTAACCTAGTGCAATTAGGTTATGTGTTTCATTATTCTATTTGGATTATAATTTTGTAACCTTGCCCTAGTACATTTGGGTCAAGGATTTCATTAGTATATTAGGATTTGGTTATTTATTTCATTAGCTTAGTAGGAGTAGGATAGGAGTATTATAAATACCCTATCATGTTAGAGATTTTTAAGAACTTCTTCACTTCTTCAATAATCAACTCAACAATATAATTTTCGTCCATCTTTCTCATCTTCCACTACAAACACTTCTAATCTATTCTTCTATTCTTAAATTCCGCAACAAGAGAATCGTTACTTGCTACGATATCACCAAAACCACACGCCAAACACCTACTATTCACGCCATCCACCATGCAAAACGTGATATCCTTCGCATTCATGGGTAACTAAATCTCTTAGTTGGGGTTATGGAAGCCGAATGAGTTACTATCTATAGCTATGAGTTTGTGAGTTCAAGACAAGTATATTGCTTATATCATTATTCTCTTCATCTTAAATCTACATTCTTTGCGGTTCAAACACAAGAACACGCCATTCTAACATCTAACCTGTTCGAGAGAAAGGTTATTTGTCTAGAAAAGAAGACGCATAGACCAACGCCAGTCTAACATCTGACTTGTTCGAGAGAAAAGTTATTTGTCTGGAAAAGAGATAATGTCAAGGTAGTAGGACACCCTTTCCTATTAAAAAGCTAGTGCCGTACCTGGACTAACTTCTTGGAGAATTCGTACCGTTAGTCACGCTTTAAGCTCGAGAGAGTTAAAGTGAAATAGTCCTTGTTTAGGTCGAGAGACGCTTGGATTTACCATCGACTACAATTCTCTATAAGCAATTACATGTCAAGACTCTACACACTCATAGCCAATAGAGACGTATACCTCAGAAGGTGGACATAACCCCAACGCCTCAATTCTCATTGCTTACAACACACGTGACAATCTCTCTTTATTTTGCTATTTTCAGTTCTTACATTCTTGTTTTGGTTACATACTACAATCCCCCCTTTCCTGCGAGACTTGCACTAAAAGTCTAGTAATTTCTCTTGCTTGTTGGCCAAGCTATTCTCTGTGGGATCGATACCCAACCCAGGTTGGGTTCTATATTTGCTAACGACCGCTTTACACTCCCACGAGAGCTGTAGATTGAGCGTTATCAGGTACGACATCCATAAGAATAGTACATTACCAAACAAAGGACAATAAAGTCCACCTAAATACTAACTAAGACTCATCCACACCCTTAGCCCTCTATCCTAATGCTTTTCCTCCATAACTTCCTATTCAGGGTCATGTCCTCGGTCAGCTGTAACTGTTCTATGTCACGTTTAATCACTTCTCTCCAGTATTATTTGGCCTACTCCTACCCTGCTTGAAACCTTCCAAGGCCAAACTCTCACACTTACGAACCAGTGCATTCGTGCCTCTCCTCATCACATGACCAAACCATCTCAACCTCACTTCCTGCATTTTATCCTCCACTGACGCCACCCCAACCTTTTCCCGAATAATTTCATTCCTAACCCTGTCAGCCCTTGTGACTCCACACATCCAACGCAATATTCTTATTTCCGCCACTTTCAGTTTTTGGATATGAGAATTCTTAACCGGGCAACACTCTGCTCCATACAACATAGCAGACCGGATTGCAACTCTATAAAACTTGTCTTTCAACTTGAGGGGCACCTTTTTATTGCATAAAATTCCCGAAGCAAGCCTCCATTTTATCCAACCTGCCCCTATACAGTGAGAGACATCCTTATCAATCTCACTATTTCCCTAAATCGTAGACCCGAGATACTTAAAACTATCCTTCTTACAAACCGCCTGAGAATTCAACTTTACTTCTACCACCTCCTCTTGCCTCGAGTCACTAAACTTTCACTCCAAGTACTCCATCTTGGTCCTACTCAACTTGA
This sequence comes from Capsicum annuum, assembly GCF_002878395.1. NCBI lineage: Eukaryota > Viridiplantae > Streptophyta > Magnoliopsida > Solanales > Solanaceae > Capsicum > Capsicum annuum. The sequence continues at coordinate 96,050,524 of NC_061112.1, forward strand.
AACCTTTAGACTCTAGGGTTTTTCTTCAAACCTCCAGCTTATCATTAACCCCTTGTCGCCACTCATCAATCAAAACTATATCATCTGCGAAAAGCAAACACCAAGGTACCTTGCCTTGTATACTCCACGTCAACACATCCATTACTAAAACAAATAAAAATAGGCTAATATTTGATCCCTGGTGTAACCCTATCAAGACCGAAAAATGCTCAGAATCTCCTCCCACTGTCCTTACCTGAGTTTTTGCTCCCTCATACATGTCCTTAACCGTTCTAATGTATGCCACCAGGACCCCCCTCGCCTCCAAGCATGTCCAAAGAACCTCCCTAGGTACCTTGTCATACGCCTTCTCCAAGTCAATAAATGCATATGAAGATCCTTTTTCCTCTCTCTATACTGCTCTACCAGTCTTCACACAAGATGAATTGCCTCAGTCATGGAGCGACCAGGCATAAAACCAAATTGATTTTCCGAAATAGACAAAATCTTCCTCAACCTCCGCTCTACCACCCTGTCCCAAATATTCATCGTGTAACTTAACAACTTAATACCTTGGTAGTTGTTGCAACTCTGAATGTCACCCTTGTTTTTATATAAAGGAATAATCGTGCTCCATCTCCACGCCTCAGGCATCTCAGTTGACTTGAAAATGTTTTTAAACAAGTTGGTCAGCCACTTTAGCCCTGACCTACCAGAGAACTTCCAAAAATCCATCAGAATCTCGTCTGGCCCTATCGCCCTGCCTCTTTGCATCTTACGATAGCCTCACTAACCTCATCTACCTTTAACCACCGACAATAGCCAAAGTCGCGATCTTCCCCGGAATGCTCCAACTTCCCTAACTTAACACCTCTATCCCCCTCCTCATTTAGGAGCCTATGGAAATAGGACTGCCATCACTTCTTAATGAGGTCGTCTTCCGCCAAAAATTTACCATCCTCCCCCTTAATGCACTTTACTTGATCCAAATCACGATCCTTCCTCTCCCTAGCCTTGGCAAGCCTAAACATCCTTATCTCCCCATCTTTCTCTTCCAATCCCTTATACAAACTTTCAAAATATACAGTCTTAGCAGCCGTGACTGCTAACTTAGCCTCCTTTTTTGATAACTTGTACTCTTCCACGTTCACCCGTTTCTTTTCTTCATCCTTCCTCTCAACTAACTTAACGTATGCCGCCTTCTTTACCTCGACTTTCTTCTTAACATCTTCATTCCACCACCAATCCCTCCGATACCAATTAGACCTGCCCCTTGACACACCCAACACCTCTCTAGCAGAATCCTTGATGCAACCAACCGCTTTATCCCACATACTATCCATATCCCCCTGCCCTCCCACACCCCCATCCCCTCTAACCTAGTCTCTATCTCTAAAGAACTAGCCAGGGTCAGGCTACCCTACCTAACCCTAGGTCGACCTTTCCCATCCCACCTCAACTTGTCCTTCTTGATAACCAAGTCTATCACTAGGAGTCTATGCTGGGTCGCAAGATTCTTACTCGGGATTACCTTATAATCCTTACACAGTGTTCTATCCCCCTTCCTAAGTAGCAAAAAGTCAATCTGAGTCTTGGCTATCCTACTACGGAAGGTAACTAAGTACTCTTCCTTCTTCGAAAAACTAAAATTCACTACCACCAACCCAAAGGCCCTCGCAAAATCCAAAAGAGCTGCTTCCTCATCATTCCTAACCCCAAATCCTAAGCCCCCATACACATTATCATACCCTAACGGTGAAGACCCGATATGCCCGTTGAAATCCCCACCTATGAAAATCTTTTCAAACTAGGCACGCCTCTAACCACCTCGTCCAAAACCTCCTAAAAACTCTTCTTCTCTTCTTCGTCTAGGTCCACCTGTGGCGCATACGCACTATAGATGTTCAAAGTAAACCTCCCAACAATCAACTTAATAGTCATAACCCTATCACTAACCCTTTTAACCTCTACTACCTACTCCCTAAGTTCTTCATCCACCAAGATACCTACGCTATTTCTATGCCTATCACTACCTGAATACCACAACTTGTATCCATCTACATCCCTAGCCTTGGAACCTACCCACTTGGTCTCTTGGACACACACAATGTTAATTATTCTCTTTCTTAGAATCTTAACCAGTTCTATTAACTTACCCTATAGGGTCCCAATGTTCCACGACCCTCCCCTCAATCTATCAACTCGCTTAATCCCTCTCTTTGTACCTTGCACACCGCATCTGGAACCTAACCCAACACTAGTCCCTGCATTATAGATATAGATAAACAAAAAATAGTACATATTTAAATTAATTAATAATTAAATGTACTTATTCAACCATTACACAGATCAAAATTCATTTAATAACTGAGTGACCAAATTTGCAATTAATCCTATTTTTCACAATTCAACTTTAAAGTATTTCAATATATTCCTACATTGTATTCTTGATCTGTTATGTTCACAAAATAATCTTGAACTTTAAAGTGTTCTTGGATCCAAGAGTACTACCAACAACTTGATTACATATTTGATTGCTGTTTTTCCTGATATAATTGTTTTACTCATGTTTTTCAGTTATTTAATATGAAAAGAATGTTTTAAACTGTTGCATCTGAGGTTGTAGCTTAGTCATTAATGAAATAGGCCAGGATCATGGTACTAGATTCAAATCTTAGTAGAGACAAAAAAAATAAAAAATTATAAGTGACAAACTTAAGCCCATAGTTATGATAAATAACAGTACTTTCACAAAATTACATTTTATAGCATAAATAATATTTTTTTGAGTGACAATTACTAAGGAGTAACTTCTCCAATTTTCACTCCAACACTTTATCTCTTTCCTTTCTTACTTGGGGCTTTGGGCCACAGGTGACAAAAGAGTTTTAAAATGAGGTGTAAGTGATACAAGTCTTAATTATTAGTTGGAGGTGAAAATTATTTTATTATGGATTAAGAAAGTTGGGTAAGTTAGAAATAACCCACAAGTTTTTAAATTTACACTTTGATGTCAATGTTTACCTAAAATAACGGGAAACGGAGGGAAAAAATGTCTTTCTCTCTCTTCTTATCCATTGTTGTTTTCTCTCTCTTAGCAATTTTTATTGTTCATTATTTTTGCTGCTTTATTCATCATCTTCTACTTCATTATCATCATCATCTACTTCATTATCATCTTCATCTTCTTCTTGTCGACCATTTTTTATTGTTATTGTTGTTGGTACAGCACTACTGCTGCTATCTAACCAATTTCTTAGGTCAAATTTTATTTACTACATCACTTTCCACTTTGGCATTACTTCATAGGTGACTTTGGTAAGTAAAATTATAATTTTTATTTGTATTTGTCATCTGGGTACAAGTCTATTTTTCCAAAAATGGATAGAACCCCGATCATGAATACAACATAAGTGCCCACAATTTAAACAGATCAATCATCTGGTGCATCAGATGAGTAATCTTTTGCATCAGACTATTTATCTGTTCCATTAGAAGATTTATCTATTCCGTCAGACGTATTATCTGTTGTATCAAACATATTATCTATTGCATCAGGATATTTATCTGTTGTACTAGACTAATTATCTATTACAACGAATGATTACTCTATTTGGAACAACACAAATCATCCCCTACCACAAACCTAACAGATAACCAATATGTTTCAACTCTTGCTATTGCTACTGGATTCAAATTATTCCTTACGTCCAATTATCCGTCCAAAATTTCTTAATTCGATTTCTCATTTTACTTGTCTTTTTCGTTAATCAAGAAAAGATTAAAAAAATCCATGGTTTACCCTTTGCATTAATCACTTTTTCTTCAAATTAAATTGGAAACATCATTTAATAGGGGGACTATACACCGACTGACGTTAAAAGCTTTCTTCTCTTATGAAATTTTGATTGAATAGAAAATAATGGTTATTTCAAACACGTCTACTGTCCCACCAACTGATCAGTGGGTTATGGTAAACTAGACATGGGTTATGGTAAACTAGACATGTTATTAATTATTTTTCTTAATCAATGTGGCATCTCAATTTGGGATGGGTAATTTGAGACGGAGGAAGTATGAATTAAAATGTCAGAGCCAAGCAACAAACTAGTCATCCATTGAAACAAACTATTTATCTGTTGCATCAGACTTCTTATCTGTTGCAACATGAGAAATCTATTTTGAACAATACATCAGCCCCTACCACAAACCCAACAGATAAATCTTGCTATTGCTACTGGATTCTCAATTATTCCTTTTTATGTCGAATCATCGACATATTTGTTGAGAAGATAATAGAAAGAATAAAAATTAAATATGGATTAAAACGTCAAAGATCAAACATAATTTTTTTATTAAACAAAAACAAATAAAAATACATATAATAAACTAAAAGAAAAATAATAATCTAATTATTATTATTATTATTATTATTATTATTATTATTATCATCATCATCATCATCATTGCCAGCCGGCCAATCTTTAACCAAAAGTAGCAAGGCCCTCCTCAACCTGCGTATCTCACGGAGCATTCTTGCTCTAACTCCTCCTAGTTTCCATTGCATGTCACGAACTTGATTCCTAAGTTCTTTCATAGCGTCTTGCAGAAAAGCAACGTCGCACACTGGGTCAGCCATAATCTTCTAGAGTGTAATATGAAAGACGACATAGAACAAATAAATAGAGTGTAGTTGAATGAACGATTGAGTAAGGAGAGACCTACTTATAGAGGATTGAATTTGAATGAGAGGCAAAAAGGCTCGACTATTCACCTCCATTCATTAATTACATTTTTGATTAAATTAAGAAAATAAATATTATGATAAGTCATGACTTTTTAGATTATTATTATTAATTAGTTCTTTTCAAGAACCATTTTTATTAAGTTGTGGCAACAGATTCTATAACTGTTGATAAAGCCCGAAATAAAGAGACTTCTTACTCCTGTTAGTGAGAGAGTGGTTACAGTTCAGATAACACATCTGTGACAACAAATATATCATCTTTTGCAACATAAAATCTAACTGTTCACCTTCATTTATTAATTACTATCATCATATCATTAATCCAAATTTGCTGACTTTTTTATTTTCTGTAATAGATTGTATATCTTTTGAATTTGATAAACCATCAGTTGCAACAGATATACCATATGTAGCAATAAATAGACGTTCTATATTAATATCTTTTTTTTATTTCTTCTAACATTTGATACATCAGTCGCATCAGATGGGAAATTTGATGCATCAACAAAACACTGATGATATGTATGTATTTTTATTTTAGACAAAAAGTCACGACTAACCTTCACCTTATTTTTCTTAACAATAATCATATAAGTTAATTAATCCAATATTGTGACTTTTTTTTATTATATAATAAATAGTTTTAAAAAACAAATTCAAAAACAAAAATGGTGAAAAGTCACGATCAGTTATTAAAATTAAATAACCTTTCTTTTACGGTTATAAATTGTGTTTATCATTTATTTCCTTATAATTTATTTATGAAACATTTTTCATATTAAATAATCGGAAAGCCATGTCTTTTTCACCCTCTCAATAATTACAATAACCCTTTTTTATTAATAACCGTTTGGTGCAACATATGATCGATCTGTCGCATCAGATTAACCTCTGTTGACACAAATTACTCAATCCCTACCACCAACCATAGACATATTGAGAATAAGGAATAAATAAAATGATTATTAAATACTAAATAAGAATTAAAAATTCAAAGTCGACCACCAAATGAAATAATGAAACATAGATTTTTGAATCCCTTGGGTAGATTCGATATACAAAAGGAGAAAAATACATGCGCTAAAATAAAAAATATTATCTAATTATTATTACTGTCAATTGGATATTTTTCACCCGGTAGCTTTGCTCCTTAACCTTGCTCCGAAGTCAGCCAAACTCTCTGGAGTTCATCAAACTGCCTTTGAAGTTCACGCAAGGACTCGATATGAATATTCTTGTACGAATCTGGATCATCCATATTTAAAAGGAGGGACCTATTTATAAATTATTGTATCTCGAAAAGAAAATAAAATTGCTTTAAAATAAATATAACAGATGGGTAATCTGTTGCAAAATATATTCTTTCTGTTAGATAACTTACAACATACTGACAATATTTTGCAATAGATGTATATATATATTTGATTTCTCCAACATATACATTATATGTTACAACAGGTTGATCATCTATCGTAACAGATGTCTCTAATTGTTTGACAATATAAATAGATGTGTCATCTGTTGTAACTAGCTAGTCATCTATTTATTCAATTTAAGCCATAGATTGGCTAGGAAGAATAAGGTGTGTGTAGATGGATCCACTATAATATGTGTGTGACTTAAGTATGTATTACTGATAAGGTCACCGGGACAACACACACAAAGTATAATATTTTTATGAATGCAGTTTTTAACTGATTAGGCACTGATCATTCAAATAAGATCCTACATTGTACCATTAAGTTTGATGGTTTCGAAATTGATAATCCTAAGGATCTCATGAAGATGGTGCAGATACCCTGTTATGAATTACTAATGGTTGTTGCTCGTATTTATGCGTGTCAAAGTTTTGAGAAGGGATCAATATTTATCGTCATTGCAGAGAACTAATAGCGATTGGACTTAACTTTAAGTGTGCATTGGACTCTGACAACACCTTCGAAGCCTCGCACTGCACCAAAAAAGAATGGAAAATCAATAAAAATTCCCCTGGCCCAAATTTATATGGTTGGGCTGTTCGCTCAGGATGATGATTATATGCCAGAAGGTGCGGTGGGAGAATGCCTTCGAGGAAAAAAAGGGTGGTTGATGGAAGACTACATCATCTGAGAGCTAATTAAAGAAGAGACATAAAGTAGAAAGTTACTTCTAATAAATCTGGCCGATGGAATTATCTTAAAAGATGTGAAATCTGAATCAAGTGCAAATATGAAAGTGTATCCATTAATGTAATTTCGTCTGTTGTCTCTCTGAAAGAAAAATAATGCAGATGGACACTTTGCTAGGGAGCTGTGCGGTCGGGATTATCACCTAGATAGAAAATAGGAGAAGACCAACAAGGCATCCTCACGGGCATCGAGGGTTGAAATAATGTACAACACGTCTAGAAAACTTATGCCAATAATAATTGCAGTTAAAATAATAAGGAATCAGGCGGCAATTTTTAAATTTTAAATTTCATCCCATGCCTTCTTGTTTGTGTTTTCGATCAGGTTCACTGTCGTTGACCTGATAGGAACCACAAACGAGATTAAAAGGCAAGTAGAGTATCATTACTTCCTTAGCAATATGGATTAATTAATTGTGTTTTCTTTCCTTAGAATACTTTCAACATTCCTTAGAGAAGATCAAATGCTTGCTGTAGTATGTGAATCCTGATAATTTTCAAGCTTGCCTCCAGCTTGCTGATTCTGTATTCAAGCTGATCGTTGCTGTCTTCGAAGTTGGTAAGGAGTTCCTCATCTCTTGTGAGCTCGATTAGGAACACTACCTTCAAAGTTGTGGCATTCTAGAAACCCTTCAGAACACTTTCTTCAGAAGCCTTAAAGGATACATGGAGGGTCGCTGTGTTTGTTTTAGCTCAAAATGTGTTGATGGACGTTGAAGATGTGGTCCCAACAGTTGAAAAACACACTTTTATCAAGCGTTGCTCCATCCATCTTGCTCATCCAATTTGATAAATTAATAAGCAAGGAGTTGAATAAAATAAACTACAGCTGAAGGAAGAGAGATGAGATAATTTCTATAGATGTATTGTGTATGTAGATGTGGGGGTTTTCAATATTCATTAATTAATCTTCATTAATTTCATTAATAATTTGAGGGGCACGAGAAAGACTAAGACTAGTGATATTGAAAAGACAAGACAAGACTGCTCAATGAACTCACTTTTGAGATATCCAATAAATATTTTTTACCGCCTTTAGTAGTAAGTACTACTTGATATTATCTACTCGGACAGAAGCTTGCTTTAAATTTAAAAGATAAAAAATATTTTCAAACAAATATGTCATCTGTTGCAACATATATAAATATCTGTTTAGAAATCTGAACAACTTAGTCATCTATTACAACAGATATCAATATCTGTTTAAAAATCCCAACAACTCAGTCATCTGTGACAACAGATGAAAATATCTATTTGATAATTAATTCAATCAAATATGTCATCTGTTACAATAGATATAAATATCTATTTGAAAATTTTCAACAACTCAGTCATCTGTCACAACAGATGCAAATGTTTATTTGATAATTAAATCAGATATGTCATATGTTACAACAGATATAAATATCTGTTTGAAAATTTCCAATAGCTCAGTCATCTGTCACAACAGATGCAAGTATCTATTTGATAATTAAATTAGATAAGTCATCTATTGTAATAGATATAAATATTTGTTTAAAAATTTACAACAGCTCAGTCGTTTGTTGTAACAGATTTTATTGCAATTGATTTAGGAGGAACTAGGGATGAATGAGCTCACAGGGTCAACTACAAATCCAATAGATTCTTTTTAATTACATAGCGTTGGTATTGTGTTCATCCCGACCCAAGTCGTCGATTGATCACTCTAAGTTGAAATGAGTTCTCATCAACTCAATGTTAGGATAGTGATAGTACCTAAGTTTATTTAGATAAAACTAGGGATGAATGAATGATCTCACAGGGTCAACTACAAATCCAATCGAGTCTTTGCAATTGCATAGCATTGGTATTGCGTTTATCCCGACCCGAGTCATCGATCGATCACTCTGAGTTAAAATGAGTTCTCATCAACTCAATGTTAGGATATTGATAGTACCTAAGTTGATTTAGGCGGTACTAGGGATGAATGAATGAGCTCATAGGGTCAACTACAAATCCAATCGAGTATTTACAATTATATGGCATTGGTATTGCATTCATCCCAACCCAAGTCGTTGATCGATCACTCTGAGTTAAAATGAGTTCTTATCAACTGAATGTTAAGATAGTGATAGTGCCTAAGTTGATTTAGGTGGAACTATGGATGAATGAATGTGCTCACAGGGTCAACTACAAATCCAATTGAGTCTTTGTAATTACATGGCATTGGTATTACATTTATCCTGACCCGAGTCGTCAGTCGATCACTTTGAGTTAAAATGAGTTCTCATCAATTCAATGTTAGGATAGTGATAGTACCTAAGTTGATTTAGGTGGAACTAGGGATGAATGAATAAGCTCACAAGGTCAACTACAAATCCAATTGAGTCTTTGAAATTGTATGGCATTGGTATTGCGTTTCTCCCAACCCGAGTCGTCGATCGATCACTCTGAGTTAAAATGAGTTCTCATCAACTCAATGTTAGGATAATGATAGTACCTAAGTTGAATTAGGTAGAACTATGGATTAATGAATAAGCTCATAGGGTCAACTATAAATCTAATCGAGTCTTTGCAATTACATGGCATTGGTATTGCGTTCATCCAGACCTGAGTCATCGATCGATCACTCTGAGTTGAAATGAGTTCTCATCAACTCAATGTTAGGATAGTGATAGTACCTAAGTTGATTTAGGTGGAACTAGGGATGAATGAATGAGCTCACAGGATGAACTACAAATCCAATTGAGTCTTTGCAATTGCATGGCGTTGGTATTGCGTTCATCCCGACCTGAGTCGTCGATCGATCACTCTGAGTTGAAATGAGTTCGCATCAACTCAATGTCTTAGGAAATATATCTTTTATAATTTTTAAAATTAATTTAGATCAATTCGAATCAAATTATTAATTTCAAAACTTGTCATTCTTTTCCCAAAATACAAATCAACCCATACAAATCATCCATTTGCATGAAAAACTTTCTATTTCAAATTTGAAGTTCTTGTTCTTCTCTCTCTCTCTCTCTCTCTCTCTCTCTCTCTCAAAGTCTCCTCTCTCTCTCAATAATACAAATAACTACTACTCAACATATTGATCAATCCTTCAAAATAGGTCAATTTTCTTCCCATTTACGACCACATATAGTTGTTTTTGCGACCTCATTCGCGTGTGTATCCATCATTTTCTCTATTTTCACAGGTAATAGAGTTCGAGAAGAGTTCTATATTTTTTCTTTATTCTTAAAAATAGGGCTTTTTAGTTAATGATAAAAAAGAAGACTTTTAGTTGTATTATCTTCGAGAATGGGTTAACAATTTTTAGTTTTGATGCTAGAAAAGTAGGAAGCACCCGAGAAAACCCTAGTTTTTCTCTCAGTATTTTGTTGACTGTCGTGGTATTGTTGGATGGTGTTTGTGGTGTTGGTGGTGGTTGTTGTTGGTGGTGTTGGTATTTTTGTTTTTTGGCGGTGGTGTCGGTGGTCTTGGTGTTGGTATTATTGGCAATGGTGATGGTATTGGTGGCATTGATTGTGGTGGTGGTGGTCTATCTGTTGTAATGGGTGGAAGATCTGTTGGGAGATATTAAATAGGTCTTCAAACAGATTCCCCATCTGTTCCAACTGATGTGTTATCCGTTGGAGTATTTTTTTGTAATGTGGCATAGCATAATTTATTGAAATTTGTCCATTTGTTGCAAAAAGTGGAATATGTGTTGGGAGATATTAAATAGATCTTCAAACAGATTCGGGTTCCCCATCTGTTCGAACTGATAGGTTGTCCATTGGAGTATTTTTTTTTTGTTATGTGGCGTAGAATAATTTATTGAAATTTGTCTCACCTTTTTTTAAAAAATTATACAGACATCAAATGCAATGTATTTTTTGTTTTTTATATTGTTTGTAGTTAAAAGATGTCTCCCAAAAGAAAAATAACTGAAAGTGGATCAACTTCTGACCACCCAACAAAAAAGGCTAGACTACAGATAGAAAAGGACCTTCCAGAACAATCTTATTCAGGGCAAAATAAAGCTGAGGAAAGTGATAACTCCTCACCAATGGAGCATGAAATAATATCAAAATCCCAGCATGGTTTTGTCAAAACTATTAGTATCATCGGGTTTTGAGTTGTGATGCCGATGAGTAACCCTAATGCAGTATTTCATGATGTTGTACTTAAATGTCAGGTGGGGAAACCTTTTAACGAACTTAAGAGTATTATGAAGAAGGAAAATATAGATGGACTTTTTAAGAAGAGCTACTTCGCATACTTTCTTGAGCTGTCTGGGGCCTGCCCTTTTCGTTTCCCAATGATCATGGTATATGGCCTCCTCAAGTGCAGGATCAAGTATGCGGAGAATAATAGTGGTCTGAAGGAGGGCGGAAAAAATATGGATAAAGTCTGGATCAACTACTATAGCATGCCAGTTTGTTTTGAATTGAAAGAGTTTACCATAGTGATGGGCTTGAGATACGATCATCTAGAAGAACCTCTTATCACGAAAACACCCCAAAAAGGGTCCAACAAATGCAAGGTATAAAAATATGGGTTGTTGGGCATTGTTGGACCTAGCTACAGATTGGAGGATGTGATGGCGGATCTTAAGAATAAAGACATACCAAAGCACTACAGGGAGAAATTGTTCTTAGTTTGGTTTGTCCATTCTGTTTTATTAGCAAGAGACGTCAGGAAAGTCATAGAACAAGATTTGTTGGCACTTGCTGATGATTTTGAGAAATTCAACGACTATCCCTGGGTATACAAAAGCTACTACTTGACTATCAAATATTTAATGAAAAAGCTAAAGCCAAAGATGACCACATTATATGGCTTTCCTTGGGCTTTCATGGTAAAATCGATCACTATTTTTACTCATTCATCAATTTCTATTGAATATAGTTATGACTTTTTTTTGCTTGCTTCCTGTTTACAATTTTTAGGATTGGGCATGTGAAGTCATTCCTCCCCTTCGAAAGCATTTCAAGGATTATCCAGATAAGGTTTATCATCCAACAATCCTTAAGTGGTTGGCTGTAGTAGAGAGCAGCAAAAAAAATATTAACGAGGCTGATCTCTTTAACCCTTCATATGATGCAGTATGTCTTATTTTAACTAAAATAATTTGCCTCAAGGAAAGATATTGAAATAGATGTTCCATCTGTTGCAACAGATAGGTCGTCTATTGCAACAGATTACCCATTAACTGCAACTGGTGCAACAGATAGGTAATCTGTTGTGATAAACGATCCATATTTTGCAGAAGATTAACTATTTGTTGCTCTTTTTCTCTGAACCCTACTCAACATATTACCCATCTACTCTAAATTATGCAACAGATGGGTAATCTAATGCAACATATTATCAATCTGTTTCAACATATAGATCTGCTATTGCGGTAGCTATATCGTTTGTTGCATAAGTTAGTTATTAACATCCATGTAACCCGAGCTCCATGTAATCCAACTGACTGCAAATTATTAATATATGATTAAAATTCCTCCTATCTTTTTTTTATAGGTTGTGCATCCTTAGATCGTGCCTACCATTGATGAGCTGGGGATGACTTTTTTTTACTCTGGGTCTTATTGATACAAAAAAAGACCCAACGGTAGAGTTAATAAAGAAGGAATTGGCTGGAGAAACATCCATAAGAAGAGCAGTTAGGCAAGGTCAGCCTAATGTTGAAGCTCTTCACGACCACCCTCAAACTGCAACAGATCTGGGTGCATCTTCTGGGGGTGTTTTTGGTGGAGTTGTCTGTGATGGTGGTAGCCATCTTGCTGCTGCTGCTGCTACTGTCATTTGAAATCTAGGATAGGTGTTATACCATCTAATGAGGTGAGGGACCATGCACTCCTAAAGTGGAGTTTAGGAGGAACAGAAGAAAAATTAGATAAATTCTCTTAATTCTGAAATCAGCAAAAATTGCAAATTCCCCCGCTCCAAGAGTTGTTGAAGTTCAGGGGCCACCAAAGAAGGTGGACATATTTGCGGCACTTAGAAAGGAGAAGAAGAAGGAACTGGAAGAATTCATCAAGATGAAGGTTAAAAAAGAATACACCATGCATTCATTTGCTGCCAAAGGCTCCTCAAATATGACAAATATATGCGGGTGGTACGAGGATAAGGTAAGTTTACTTCTGCTAACCTAGACTTCCAATCTACTCTATGAAGAATAATCTATACAACAGATGTGTAATCTGTTGAAAAAACTTGGTATTCTGTTGCAACATAATACACATATGTTGTATAAGTTGTGTTGGCTGGGTAATCTGTGAACTGATTCAGAGAACCCTCTACATCGGATACTATCCACTGTGTTTTTATTCTTTACAATTACTAACCTATTTAAAAATTGTCTTCTTATACCACAGTATGTTGATAAAATTCTCTGCCTCATGTGGGGTGGGCAATTAGCGTACCTGAATGCTGTCGATAGGATAATGGACCTCAACTTCTACAATAATTTCAAAGATAGGTACGCTAAACTCTGTAAGATAGCTGATTCTCGTGTCTTAAGATTTGATCAGTTAGTTTCTATGTTCCAATGGGATGAAGAAGCGATTAAATATATTAGAGGGAAGAGGCCATTTCTACACGACAAGAGATGGACCAAGGGAAAGAGAATCCTTGCATTTATGAACGTGGATGTCACATGTTTTCTCATTGTTGAGATACTACTATACGAGGGAAATATCAAGTTTTATGACTGCAACTTACCTGTATTCAGCGAGAAGACTTTTTTAACCCACATACAACCAATCTTAAAGTTATTGTCCAAGTTGTTGACGCAGAGTAAGCTGATGGATAATTTGCCGGCTGAAGTCTTGGTGAAGGAATCATGGGATTTCAAAGGTCAAAATAAGAACATCCAGCTTCCAAGTAATACAACCGGTGTAGCGTGCGGGCCGTACTCTCTTGAATACATTGAGTGTTTGCTGACCGGCACATAAATGACCAATGTGTACGACACCGTTGTGGGAAAAATGCAATGGGTCAAGGCATATAGGGTACTAACTAAATGGTTGGAGCCCCTGTATAAAAATAACATGTACACATATAGAGACAAATACGATAACAAATTTTCATTTCAAGCCAATTCACTTTACATATATGGCAATACTTTTTATATCTGGTCAAGTTGAATTTTTATAATGCAAAAGATTTTATATCTATCGTAATAGATATAGTACCTGTGGTGATAGATTGATTATCTTTTAGAATAGGCTGGTCATTTGTTGCGTTATGTAGATATTCCCAGTCTGTTTATAGCAATAGATATACGATCTATTGCAACATATAATCTATCTATTGCAACTGATCGGTAATCTGTTGCAGCAAATAAAAAAAGTAGGAAGACCTATTATATAATTTCCAGTAGATGACCTACGTGTTGTATCTCATGTTGCAACATATGTCTAAATCTGTCTGATAAGATATGTCGTCTATTGTAGCAAATGTATTATCTATTGCGATATTTGAATCTAGTACTCCTTTTCAATTAACATGTTCAAAACTAAGGATTAAATTATATTCATAGATAGAATAAAATAAATCAAAGCCTTCGGAAATTACATGAAATAACTCAATAAATAAATGAAATGTAAAAAAAATCATTATGGGTACAAACAATCTACTATACAAATAAATCAACAAGTTAAACCAAGGAGGGTAGGTTATTACATTGACGGACTCAAGCTATAAAGATCTAATCAATATGGACAAGTTGTTCTTCATTCGGTGCTATGAAATTCAGCTTTGGTCGTCGTGGATCTTTAACGTTGGTTGCGTACGGCTTCTGAGCTTTCGCTTCTCCCTATTTCCATAAAAGAGTAGCATATCTTTTATGGAGTAATTTGACATCAAGTCCATCATTTGGTACTTGTAATCTATCACTCAAATAATCGACGTAGGCAGCAACAAATGGACCGCTATCCCTGCGTTATAAAAAAATAGATAATCCATATCTTGCAGTTCTTGCAAGCGGTGTGAAATTTGTGAAATAAAACTAAACCATGACACTTAAACTTAGAATACCAATGGTTTGTTGAGAAATTCCTTCAACATATTGTAAATCAAATGTATTATCCATTTTATCCCGGTATGCTTCAATCGTCGACCAATCAGTACGAACCTTTTGGTCCAAAAAGCCACTCATATCAAGGTAAGTAGGCAATATTTTGGCCTGCTTTTGTATCTCAGACGACTGTTTGGAATGTCTCCTTCATGACATCGAGTCATAAACTTGGATGCGCCACTCTTTTAGAACGACGGTAGCCAATACCCAATGGATTTTATCACCTTAATTGATTGGGATGTACACTTCATCGACCAAATGCGAAGGTAAGCCAGCCGAAATGCTAAAACCTTTGATGATGTTGACTAAGCATTCCTCATTTTGAGAAACTTTCTGCTGTTGTTGAAAATACCTATCGTAGGTATTATTGATATAAACTTTGTATAAATAATTGCCTATCGTGTATCTGTATTATTCTTGTGTTTGCAACTTGGTCTTCTTTTGGAGGTAGTAAGAAATGACATCGATGTACTGCACATATTATCAAATATTTTGGATTACATGAAGAAAAAATCAATACGCAGATGCAATTAAATAAAGTATTAATTAATAGTACTATGTATGACATTTAAAACTCATCATTCCAGCAATTTTGGAGCTGTGACATCAAATAGAACCAATTCTTCATTCTGGGATATGCGACAACAAAGTCAAACATATCAAAACCAAGACTCGATTCATTCACTTTGTAGCGCTTGTTATTTTTTTCTTCATAATGATTTATACGTGTTAGTGTCAGGTTCTTACAAAAAGAATTGTATAAACCAATATCAATAAATTTAATTTATGTACCTTCCGGCATGATGCTTTAACAACCCATCGACAATCCATTTTGAATAGTTATTGATCAACTGTGTTAACTTTTTAGGAGCCTCGTCCGAGATGTTGAACCCTTTAAATGGGTAATTCTTCCATTCTCCCAAACTGACAGGCTCCACATTTTCTTCTTCTTTGAAAGCAGTTGATGGATAATCAACTATGATATTATGGTCTTCGGCAGTAGCTTCTACTGTGACATCCACCTGGAAATCCAGAATTATCAATGCTAAGTAGAGATATACAACAGATTGTCCATCTTTTGCAACAGCTGAGTCTTATGTTGAATCAGATAGATTATTTGTTGGGACAAATTCGAACAGGTAAATCAGAGCAGTATGATAATTTTGTACAGATTACCTATCTGTTGCAACATAAGACTCATCTATTGAAACAAATAACGAATTTGATGCAACAGGTTAGACAACAGTTGCAACAGATGTATATATTTGTTTGATAATTTTAAGCTGATGTATCATCTATTAAAACAGATATGTACCTATTTGTTTTTTGGAATAGATGATGTACATTCACCTTATTTATCTCATGCTACTCTCTTGTGGACCTTGCACACTAAACATTAGTGTAAGACAAAGACAGAGTCATTGAAATTTTGCTTTTTTATATACTTGATGATGCCTTGGAAGTGTCTTTCCTTCTCCTCTTAGCCGTCTTGATCTCTAGTGGAGTGTCAGGATATGAAATCCTCTTTGATGGAATAACACCCCTCTTAGATATCATTTCCTTTATAGAAGCAGTTAGTGTATTAATAACATTAATAAATCCATCATGTTTCACCTTGCAGTGTTGACATTTGCATGCAGAACATTTACTAAATGCAGTAAAATCTGGAGAAAAATTTGTACAACCATTATGATCATAATCATAATGGCTTGTAGTTTCAAAAACTGTAAGAGGAGCATCATTAGCCCCACCCTCCAAAATCATTTTTCTTGTGATGACTGTTTCTCCAAACAATTCCATTTTTATTCCATCAACGAACTTAGGGTCTAATCAAGTTTGTAAGACCTTAAAATAAGAAAAAATGACATCTTCAAATCTCGATTGGTCGGAACAAGCCACGGTGGACAATCTAAAATAAATTGATACATATATTAAGAATGATGATGAAATTATTTAATCATTAATTAAAACAAAAACTTGATTAGAATTGGACTTACTGCTTCCTTGGGGGGATTGAAAAGATCAAGAAATTTTGTATTTTTATCGGTTTTGGCCGACAACCATCTCAGAATTCTTGGACAGAAAACTTCTTCCTCGTAGTTCACTTGTTGTCTCAAATATGGAATGACTTCAAATTTCCAAGCGTATAACATAACGCCAATAAATCAAAAGCATTATTGAATAAAAAAATGATGGATCATATCATGATAAAAGAAATATTTACCATGAAGACCCATGAAAAGCCATATAAGTTGACTATTTTTGGTGTTAATGGAGTCAACATATATTTGACAGTCATTTTGAAGCTTTCATAAGACCAAGGAAAGTTGTTAAATGCCTCAAGATCCTTGGAGAGATTTATTAAACCGAGGCTTATGTTGTTGTTAACGTCTCTCACCCAAAGAACATTATGTACAAACAAAACCAAGCACAATGATTTCTTGAGCTTCTTTGAAAATCCTTTACCTTTCAACGCTTCTATTAGATTTTTATTTTAGAAGCTTGGACCAACAATGGACACCAGGTCATCACAATCACTCAACTTGCCTTTGTCTTTTTTGGGTGTGCGGGGTATTTGTTTTGGGTCAGGGTAGGTATAACTTAAGAAGGAGAAGGAGGATAACATTTTAGTCCAGTAACTATGGAAAACTCCTTCCAACCAAAACAAATAGGCATGCCACAGTAATTTATCCACACTTTATCCATCTTATTTTGTTTTCATACATAAACTTGCACTTGAGAAGATTATATACCATTTTCATCGGGAAACAAGCATTGTTGTCATCCGGCAAATCAAGATATTGCCCAAAGCAGCTTTCCTTGAAATCAGAATCCAATTTTTGTTCTCAAAGTAATTTTTTGAAGGTGTCGAAAGATTTCCCCATGACAAACTTAATCACGAGATCACCCATTAAATCTATGGCACCATCGCACTAATTTCTCACAGGATAACGATCAATAATAAAGGTTTTGACCAACTCTTCGATGGAAGGGCTATTAGCATTTGGATCATCTCTTTTGAAAGATTTCTTCTCCCCGTGTTCATTATCTTCTGCTCCTGATTGAGATAACGCTTGTAAAGCAAGCTCATAGAGTGATAGATGTAGCCGAGCTGCCGTACTTGTTCCTTTACTTGGACTTGATTCGATTTCTTTTATTTTGGGAGCCATATTATATTAAATTAATAGGAACATAACATAGATTATAATTGATTCATGCATAATAGTAATAAAATAGTCTCAACAAACAACTAATCTATTGCACCAGGTATGTTATCTGTTGCAACACATAACTGACCTATTGTAATGGATGAGTAATTCATGTAAACCATAAAAATAGATCACTAATCTGTTACACCTAGTATTTTATTTGATGCAACATATAACCGACCCGTTGCAACAGATGAGTAATCCGTGAAAACCATAAAAATAGATCACTAAGTTGCACCTGGTATTTTATCTGATGCAACATATAACTGACCCGTTGCAATGGATAAGTAATCCATTG
The DNA here is from genome assembly GCF_002878395.1 of Capsicum annuum. Taxonomy (NCBI): domain Eukaryota; kingdom Viridiplantae; phylum Streptophyta; class Magnoliopsida; order Solanales; family Solanaceae; genus Capsicum; species Capsicum annuum. The sequence goes on from NC_061112.1 coordinate 96,068,959, forward strand.
GAAACCATAAGAATAGATCACTAATTAGTTACACCAGGAATGTTATCTATTTAACATATAACCGACCTATTGCAATGGATGAGTAAACCGTTGGAAAGAATAAAAATAGATCACTAATCTGTTGCACCAGTTTATGTTATCTGTTGCAACATATAACTGACATATTGCAACGAATGAGTAAACCGTTGGAAAGAATAAAAATAGTCACTAATCCGTTGTAAAATGAAGAGTAAATCATTGGAAAGAATAAAAATAGATCACTAATTAGTTATCGATTGGATCAATATTGTTTAGATTTCTTCCAAACAGAAGAGTCGTCTGTCGCAACAGATGAATGATCTGTAGATTGTTCACCTGTTGTATCAGATTTTTATAGTTGCATCAGATTTTCATCTGTTGCATCAGATGTTTCATCTGTTGTAATACTTTTTTTCCAAGACAAATAATAAATCAACCCAGCAACACCAACATATCACACATCGAGAATATCAACTGCGACTAAAAATTACCAACAAATTTGAATCAACGATTCGAAAACAAAAAAATGCCAGAAATTAGGGTTTTATTCAGTCCATATTTTAATTCTAGAAGAGTAGTTGGCTAAAGTTCCTCTGTTTCTTCATAATTTTTTACCTATGAAAAAGAAAATGGGACGATGAAGAACTCAAAGTTGTTATCGCCGGAGAAGTCAGATGTGCGAGCAATTGCTAACACATTTAAGACCTTTAACCAAGAATAATTGAAAAGTCTTAAGCAAGTTTTATCGCTTTTGATTTGGTTATGTATGATTTTACAGTTTAAGCTAATGGGATAGAGAACCAACAATAATGGAAGAAAAGAAGTTGAAATCTGGAGGAATCTGAAGAGAAGTTTAACTAACGACATCTGTGATAAGTCATCAGCCCTGTGATAGGCTATCACAGTTGTCGTCAGACTTAACCAGAGATTTGGCATGAGTAGAAGCCTGTGACGACATTTGGTAATATGATGTCAAAAGTGTGATACGCCGTCATAAATGTCGTCATCCTTAAATAGAGAATAGGAGTTGAAGAGAAGTTGTGATGAGATTCATGATAAGTCGTCAGCCTGGTGATAAGCTGTCAAGGATGCCGTCAGCCTTAAACAAAGAATAAGAGTTGAAGACATTTTTGTGACGACGTTTGTGATAAACTGTTAGGTTGGTGATAAGGCATCAACATCATCGTCATCCTTAGACAGTAGAAGCCAAAAGTGAAGAGGAGATGACAAAATCCATGATAAGCCATCAGACTCCTGATAAGCTATCACGGATGTCGTTGTCTATTTCGAGAAAAAGCTTCAAATTTAGTTTATTTCCTTATTTAGGTTGACCTATTTAAAGCTTTGTTTTAGGGTTTTCTAAGGCATTCATTCATCATCATCATTATTCTAAAGAGAGTTCGATACTTTGAGTCTTGCAGAATATTTTCCGATATTTCTTTCTCTATCAGTTTGGATTCGAACAATACAACTATTTTGGGGATTTTTCTTTGTGATCTAATCTAAGATTCACCAATTGTTATTCATCTCTGTAAGTTAATCTTCTGAATTATGAATTCAATTATGTGGTTCATTCTTTGCATCATGATTGGCTAAACTCCATTAACCTGAATTATGGGATCTAAGGTTAGGTCGTGATGAGGTACTAAATACTAAAGATTCAATAGGTGTTAGGATTTATTGATAATTCTAAAGTTTTAATTAATGTATGTTGGTTGCAAACGGTAGACACACCTGCTTTGATTTGCTTGAGAAAGCAATCAAATATAGTAGGAAGTGAATTATCAACAGGGACTCGAAAATACTTCATTTAATAATCAATGTTGTAAAAAGGTTGGTTAACCTAAGGTAAAATCTAGATAGTGAACAAAAATTCCCTAAGTCCGAGAGGATTCGAAAATTAGATGCTTAAATAGGTCAAGAAACATTTGAGCATATCATCGATAAAGATAGCTTATTATCCTAACCACCGTGAGAATCTTGAATCACCTTTAGCATCTGTCATGTACCGTAAGTCCTAGTGTACATAATTCTGGTTATTTCATAAAATCTTGGTTACAAACATCGAAATTAAAGTGACAAACAATTATTTGTGAAACTTAAATCCCCATTTCAGGAAACGTTAAACTATTAGTGAATTAAATTGCAACTGACTTGAGTTTAAACCATATTCCCTGTGGGATTCAACCTCAACCTAGTTGGGTTTTTATTGACAACGATCGCTTATTCCCATTCAAGAGTGTAGTTTGAGTATTATCAAAAATGGCACCGTTGCCGGGGAATACGATCGTAAACTAAAAAGTTATGTGCGCTAATTGACTGTTAGTTAGGTTTTCTAGATTTACATTTATTTGTTGTTTTTGTTTATTTCAGGTTCCTTTTTGTTTATGCAAAAAACAAAAAGTTCTAGAGAACTGTTATTACCAATTAATCTGGAACCTCAGCTGATTGGAAGATTGGCAGAATAGCAAGAGGCTGACAGACTGGCAGCCTTGGCCAGGGCTCAAGTGAACGTACAGAACTAGGGTCAATAAGTACGACATACAAACCATGATGATAAAGAGTTAGGTGATGAGGAATTGCTGAATCCTCATAACCCAAGGCGAGCTGAGCAAATTACTGCACCAGTGCAGCAAAATTTCAACAGAAACTATCCATTCAAAGGAAGGTATGGTCAATAGCCTATCCATTATGAGGTTGATAATGATGACGAAGAAATGTTAGGAGCAGGTGCAACGGGTGCTATCATTCCTCCACCGTTGGCACCTGGTGCAAAATTCAGCATAACAAGTACTATGATTCAACTCCTGAATCTAAAGGGATTTTTTGGAGGCTTGCCTGGTGATGATCTAAACATGTACTTGGTGAACTTTATCACCATTTCCAAATCTTTTAATAATTTGGGAGTGAGCCAGAATGCGATCCGGTTGAGATTATTTCCATTGTCTCTGTCTTGGGAGAAAACAATGTAGTTAAATAAGATGGAGCTTGATTCTATAACCAACTGGAAACATTTGAAAGAGGTGTTCCTAGAATGGTTCTTTCCACCCTCTAAGAGGGTACAGTTAAGGGACAAAATCAGTAACTTCAGGCAGCTCCCGATTGAAGCATTGCATGAAACTTGGGAGAGATTCAAGAAGAAGATGGCACAATGTCTGAACCATAACATGACGGACTTGCACTTGATGGAAACTTTTTACAGAGCTTTTAAATCTGTGACAAAGCCAATTATAGATAATGCTGCAGGTGGTTCGTTTATTGACCTTTCTTTTCAAGATGCTTCAGACATGCTAAATAGAATGACCAAATAGAGTTAGGCTTGGCATACCAGGTATTCAGTGGTAGCTATCCCGACTGTTTCTGGTGGTATGACTGTTGAGCAGTGCAGAAAGAATAAGGAGCGAGACCAAGACATGGCCCACTTAAAGACTCAAATGGACTTGCTGACTAAGAACTTATTATCAGGAAAGACTAAAAAGTTTAAGGCTGTGGAATCTCAGTGCACTGTTGCTATTGATGCAGATGAGGAGGAAAATTATGTTAATAATTAGGGGGGTTTCCGAGGCAATAACCAAGGGAATCAAGGTCAGAACTTTTATGACAAGCCTGATTATAAAGATAGGGAGCAAGGAAAATGGAGAAACAATAATGATAAGAGTGGTTTGTATGTTCCTCCCTGAAGTCAGGATGTTGCACCAAATAGATCTGGCAAGATGTCCATAGAGAAAATGATGGAAAAATTATTGAAGGGAGTTGAGGCTACCAACTCGGGGGTAACCACTATGAAGAGTGAATTCTCTACCCTGAGTCAGTTGGTTAGTTCATACTCCACTTTTATCAAGCAGTTGGAGCAGCAGATGAGCCAACTTTCTGCAACACTGAACCAAAGAAAAAGTGGTACTTTACCTAGTGATACAGTTTAGAATCCATGAAATAATGGCTCATGTATGGCGATTACCACTAGTAGTGGTAATATCTTACCTAGCCCTTTTGTAGGCAAATCTGTAGATGGTGAGGTGGTTGTTGATAAATTTGAAGAAAGAAAACCAGTGGGGTCTGAGAAGCTGGATAGTTCTATTGATGTTTTGGAAAAGGAAAAGGAGAAGAAAGAGAAAGTGGTGTTTAAATCTATCCCTAGACCACTGCCTCCATTTCCTCAACGATTGAAGAAGAAGGCTGATGATGCCAAATTTAGCAAATTCATGGCAATGTTTAAGCAATTGATAATAAATATGCCTCTGGTTGAAGCACTTGAGCAAATGCCAGGATATGTAAAATTCATGAAGGACCTTGTGACTAAGAAATAGGCGGTGAGCTATAAATTAGAGGCAGATCTCCACCTTTGTAGCGTTATTTCTATAAGGACCTTAGTACAGAAGAAGTCATACCTAGGTGCAGTCACTATTCCCTACACAATTGGGACTATGAAATTCATCAAAGCACTATGTTATCTGGGAGCAAGCATTAATTTGATGCCACTGACTATTTATAGAAAGTTGGGTCTGGAAAATCCCATACCCACCAACATGAGACTCGTGATGGCAGATAGGTCAGTAAAGAGACCTGTTGGCAATCTATACAATATGTTGGTAATGGTGTCCAACTTTATATTCCCTGCAGACTTTGTCATTCTAGATTGCGAGGTAGACTTCGTGGTGACCATAATCTTGGGTCGACCTTTCCTCCCAATCGGAAGTGTGTTGATTGATTTAAGAGCAAATGAGCTCTTATTCAAGATGAACGATGAAGTGGTATTTTTTAATATGGGAAAATTGATGAAGAATCATGAATAATAAGTGTGTTCTCAGTAGTTGATGTGTATTATGAGGACGAACAGGAGGTGCCCATAGCTGAGCAATTTGTTATCGAACCTGTAGCCGCGATCATGATGAATTATGATAGTGAAGGCATTGGGGATATGAAGAGACCATTTGTGACTTGACATCCATGGTTTCATGTCCTTATGCTCCTAAAAAACTAGACCTTAACCTAGCTAATAGACCAACGCCACCAGCCAAGCCATCTATTGAGGATCTTCCGGTATTGGAATTGAAAGAATTGCCTGGGCACTTATGGTATGTGTTTCTAGGCAATGGGAACATGCTACCTATTATTATTGCAGCTGATTTAGGTGAACAATAGGTGAATGCACTTATTTCAGTACTTTAGAGGCACAAGAGAGCTATAGGGTGGACTATCGTAGATATTATTAGCATTCCCCCAGGCATCTGCACCCATAAAATTCATCTTAAGGAGGATTGTATTTCAACCATAGAGCATCAGAGCCGTCTTAATCCACCAATGCAAAAGGTGGTTAAAAAAGAGATTATTAAGTGGTTGAATATAGGAGTGGTTTACCCTATTTCTGACAGCAAGTGGGTGGGCCCAGTTCAGTGCGTACCCAAAAAAAGGGGTATGACGGTGGTTGCTAATGAAAAGAATAAGTTGATTCCACTCAGGCCTATTACTGGGTGGAGAGTTTCTATGGACTACCGCAAGCTAAATTCTCGGACTCTAAAAAAACACTTTTCGATGCCCTTTATGGACCAAATCCTTGATCAATTAGCCAGCAGGGGGTGGTATTTCTTCTTGGATGGTTATTATGAATACAACCAAATATGTATTGCTCCTAAAGATCAGGAGAAGACGACGTTCACATGCCCATATGACATCTTTACATTTAAAAAGATGCCATTTGGGCTATGTAATGCACCTGCCACTTTTCAATGATGTATGATGTCTATCTTCTCTGACATGGTGGAGGACACCATAAAGGTATTCATGGATGATTTCTTTGTGGTGGGTGATTCATTTGAGATGTGTTTGGCAAATCTGAATGTAGCCTTGCAAAGATGTGTTGAATTTAATTTGGTGCTTAACTGGGAAAAATGCCATTTCATAGTCAAGGAGGGCATCGTTCTCGGATACAAAATTTCCAAAAAGGGGATAGAAGTTGATCGAGAAAAGGTGGAAGTTATTGAGAAACTACCACCTCCCATTTTAGTGAAAGGAGTGTGTAGTTTTCTTGGACATGCCATCTTTTATTGGAGATTTACTAAAGACTTCTCAAAGATTGCAAATCCACTTTGCAAACTTTTGGAGAAGGAGGTGAAATTTTCCTTCAATGATGAGTGCTTGAAGACATTTGAATGTCTTAAAAAGAAGTTGATTGAGGCCCCTATTGCTATTGCACCTGACTGGACAAAACCATTTGAGATCATGTGTGATGCAAGTAGTGTTGCCCTTAGAGCTGTATTGGGGCAAAAGAGGGACAAACTGTTTCATTCGATATATTACGCCAGAAAAGCACTGAATAGAGCGCAAAAGAATTACACCATCACTGAACATGAACTTCTGGATGTAGTGTATGCTTTCAAGAAGTTCAAAGCTTATCTACTTGGGACCAAAGTAGTGGTCTACACCGACCATGCTGTCTTGAGTTATTTGATGGCTAAGAAGGATGCTAAACTAAGGCTGATTAGATGGGTATTACTACTGCAAGAATTTGACTTGAGGTCAAGGATAGGAAAGGTTGTGAAAACCAGGTTGCAGATCATCTGTCAAGAATAGAAGGTGAACAGAAAAGTAGTGATGAAATGGAGATAAATGATGCATTCCCTGATGAGGAGATCCTGGCAGCTGCTATAGAAAAATTACCTTGGTATGTAGATTATGCAAATTATGTTATGAGTTAGGTAATCCCAGAAAACCTTTCTTTCCATCAAAGGAAGAAGTTCTTGCATGATGTGACGCATTACTTTTGGGATGAGCCATATATTTTTTGGTGATATGCAGACAATATTCTAAGGAGATACATTCCAGAAGTGGATATATTGTGCATATTGGAAGCATGTCATGCTTCCCCATTCGGGGGTCACCACACAGGTGACCGAACGGCTAGGAATTTGTTGAAGAGTGGCTATTATTGGCCAACATTGTTCAAGGATGCCCATGAGTTTATGCTGAAATGTGACCAATGCCAGAGGTAGGGGTCAATCTCTAAGAGACATGAGATGCCCTTGACTAAGATGCTTAAAGTGGAATTATTTGATGTCTGGGGCACTGATTTCATAGGTCCTTTTGTAAGCTCGTACGAGATAAAGTATATTTTAGTTACTGTTGACTACGTCTCAAAATGGGTTGAAGTTGTGGCCTTATTTGATAATGAGGGGAAGAGGGTTGTTGCTTTTCTTAAGAAAAGCATCTTCTCTTGCTTTGGAGTACCATGTACTATCATAAGAGATGGAGGATCTTATTTTTGTAATAAAATATTTTAAGAAACTTTGGTAAAATATAGGGTGAAACAGAACAGAGTGGCTACTCCCTACCACCCACAAACTAGTGGGCAAGTAGAGCTATCAAATCGTGAGATTAAAGCTATCCTAGCAAAAATGGTGAATACTAGCCAGAAAGATTGGTCTCAAAAGCTCAATAATTCCTTGTGGGCATATCGTACTACTTTTAAGACACCCATTGGCATGTCACCATTTTAGCTGGTCTATGGAAAAGCTTTCCACCTACCAATAGAGCTAGAGCATAAGGCCTTATGGGTACTCGAAAGGTTGAATTTGAATTGGAAGAAAGCAACAGAGCTGAGAATGGGGCAATTAAATAAGATGTATGAATTTTGTCTTAGGGCCTATAAACAAGCAGATCTGTATAAAGAAAAGATAAAAAAAGTACCATGATTGGAGAATAAAGAAACGAGAATTCCAAAAAGGTAATTTGGTGCTTCTGTTTAATTTCAAACTTAAATTATTCCCAGGTAAGCTAAAATCTAAATGGTCAGGCTTTTTAAAGGTAGTCAAGTCCACTCATCTAGAGTAGTGGAACTCGAAAATAAAGATGGCAGTACCTTCAATGTAAATGGGCAACGTGTCAAGCTTTACATTGGCCCAAAATAATCAGTAAAAAGTATCACCATTATCTATCTCGATGAAGTCTGAAGTAATCAAGATACCTGAGTCGTGCCGGGACGTTAAATCAGGCGCTACATGGGAGGCAAACCATGAGCCCCGAGATTGATCCATTCCAGGTATACTCTAACCTTTAGTTTAGTTTTGCTTTGATTTTGAGTTGAAGGTGTAGGGTAGTCTGTTGTTGTAACATATTTTGTGGTAACTAAGAGAAATACAAGTATAGAAAGTAGTTGACATGTTTTGATTGATTTTTAAACACTTTTCCAATGTTTTGTTTGCAAAGACTGTGTGAATTACATTTACTTGTGACTATTGTGAATCTTGTTGTGGCATTAGTTCTAGCTTGTTGATGATCATTATTGAACAACTGCATAAACTAGATAAGTGATGTCCTGTGATATACTTGCGTTCCATGTGTGTTTGAGCAACTACTTAATTCCATCTGTATGCTAAAGCCAGAATTTTCCTGGTTAGTCTTACCATGGTTAAAGGATAGGGGTTAGGAAAGAATAATAGGCCGTTTTGTTGATTAACCCACTTTTAGCCTAAATAGCCTTCCCTATGTGCATCATATCTCTTGATCCCTGTTTTGAGCCTAATTAGCCTATTTCTTTCTTTGACACCTTTCACCTTCCCATTTATACCATAATGAACCTATTTTGGCCCTAATCCTCCTTGGACACTTTACACCTTGACCTAGGCAAATAGCCTAAGTTGAGGGTGGATTTCATAGGAGTTCATGGTGTAAGATGAGTATGAAGAAGGGTAGAATAAAGGAAAAAGAATAAAAGTTGGGAGCTATTCTAAAAAAAAAAAGAGGCACCCAACTTAAATATGTGCGATCAATAGAAAAAAAGAAAGAAAAAGAGGTTAATAAGTGAGCCCCAAGAGAGTAGTGTAGTGTCAAGGAGGCATAGTCACTTTAAATGTCCTTGAATATCATACCAGCCCCAGCCAACATTATAAGCCTAAAAGAAGTCCTACAGTGATCCTAGCTGGCCTACCTGAAGGTCTTGGTAATAAAAATAAGGGAAAGCCTATGGTACTTGGCATATACTGATTAGAACTTCATTGTGAGAGTGAGAGTCTTTTGATGATCCCCACGTTTATATTTTTGGTTTATTATATGCGAGGAGGGGGATTTCTTTGTTGTGAGGGCACACTGGTATTGTTGCTAGCTACTTGCTTATTTAGATAGTGCAGCATTGGTATATGAATGGTTTCTGTGGCTAAGATTGATGCCATCGCTTGAGTCCTTTGTGTTACATTATTGTTCTTCAGTGACATACACAGTTGGTTTTAATTGGATTGACCTTGTAGGTGGTAACTATGTTTTGAGCTTAAAAGAGAAAATTGGCTGCTGAATGTGCTATGTATTCTCTTAGTTGGGCTGAGTTTCTTGAGGACAAGCAATTGTTTTAAGTTGAGGGTGTTGATGTGTGAGCAATTGCTAACACATTTAAGACCTTTAACCAAGAATAATTGCGAAGTCTTAAGCAACTTTTGTAGTTTTTGAATTTTCAGTTTAAGCTGATGGGATAGAGAACCAATAAGAATGGAAGCAAAGAAGTTAAAATCTGGAGGAATCTAAAGAGAAGTTTGGCTGACGACATCTGCGATAAGTCGTTATCCCTATGATAGGCTATCACAGTTGTCGTCAGACTTAACCAAAGATTTGGTATGAGTTGAATCCTGTGACGACATCTGGTGATATGACGTCAAAAGTGTGATACACCATCAAGAATGTCGTCATCCTTAAACAGAGAATGGGAGTTGAAGAGAAGTTTTGACGACATTCATGATAAGTCATCAGCCTGGTGATAAGCTGTCAAGGATGTCGTCAGCCTTAAACAGAGAATGAGAGTTGAAGACATTTTTATGACGACGTTTGTGATAAGTTGTTAGGTTAGTGATAAGGCATCAACGTCATCATCAGCCTTAGACAGTAGAAGCCAAAAGTGCAAAGGAGCTGATGATATCCGTGATAAGCCGTAAGACTCCTGGTAAGCTATCACAGATGTCGTCATCTATTCCGAGAAAAAGCTGCAACTTTAATTTTATTTCCTTATTTAGGTTGAACTATTTAAAGCTTTGTTTTAGGGTTTTCTGAGGCATTCATTCATCATCATCATTATTCTAAAGAGAGTTTGATACTTTGAGTCTTGGAGAATATTTTCCGATATTTCTTTCTCTATCTTTTTGGATTCGAACAGTACAACTATTTTGGGAATTTTCCTTTGTGATCTAATCTATGATTCTCTAATTATTATTCATCTCTATAAGTTAATCTTCTCAATTATGAATTTAATTATGTGTTTCATTCTTTGCATATTCATCTTTGTAAGTTAATCTTCTCAATTATGAATTTAATTATGTGTTTCATTCTTTGCATCATGAGTGGCTAAACTCCGTTAACCTGAATTATGGGATCTAGAGTTAGGTCGTGATGAGGTTCTAAATACTCAAGATCAATAGGTGTTAGGATTTCTTGATAATTCTGAAGTTTTAATTAACGTCTGTTGGTTGCAAACAGTAGAAACACCTACTTTGATTTGCTTGAGAAAGAAATCAAATATAGTAGGAAGTGAATTATCAACAGGGACTCAAAAATACTTTGTTTAATAATCAGCGCTGTAACAAGGTTGGTTAACCTGAGGTAAAATCTGGACAGTGAACAGAAATTCCCTAAGTCCGAGACGATTAGGAAATTAGACGCTTAAATAGGTCGAGAGACATTTGAGCATATCATCGATAAAGATAGCTTGTTATCCTAACCACTGTTAGAATCTTGAATAACCTTTAGCATCTGTCATGTACCGTAAGCCCTAGTGAACTTAATTCTGGTTATTTCATAAAATCTTGGTTACAAACATCCAAATTAAAGTGACAAACAATCATCTGTGAAACTTAAATCCCAATTTCAAGAAACATTAAACTATCTATGAATTAAATCGCAAACGACTTGAGTTCACACCATATTCCCTGTGGGATTCGATCCCATCCTACTTGAGTTTTATATTGACAACGATTGGTTACACCTATTCAAGAGTTTAATTTGAGCCTTATCAAAGTCTTCACATCGATTGACAGTTGAAAGTCGAAAAAAAACTCGCTCGACTATTTGTCGCCGGAGGTTGAAGGGAAAAATTTTATAGAACTATTAGTTGGAAGAGAGTTGAGAGAAGCTATTGAGAGAGAGAGAGTAGTTTATTTGGATTGAAGAGGGGTGTGGGTTGGGTTGATTTATATTTTTGAAAAGATTAGAAAGTTTTGAAAATATTAATCAAGTCCAAAATTAACTTAATCAAATTTCTTAATGATGTTTGACCCTTTAAGTTGGTCAATGTCTCCAATCCTTCATTCAAGACTTAAAAGACATCTTTTCTTCAATTTTCTCTTCGTACTTTACCTTTTATTTTTTTCTCGAATAGCTCCTATTTTTCAAATTCTCACTCTTTTTTTCATGTTTTTGTCACCTTGTAGATAAAGATTGTGCTCCACTAATTATGGTGATTATTAATTTGCAGTTATTGTACATTATCTCTTCCACAAATTCTATATATTTTGTATTTTTGTATTATTTTGTTATCATTGTTACTGTGATTTTTTTTTATTTTTGAGATTTTTATTGTATGATTGTAGAATTCTACTCTAATGGTGGAACACACACACCATATAGAAGATTAAATAGAGGTATACCATCCATCAATTTAATTTGATAATCCAACATCATTTAATATTGGATTAACTCAAGATGAAGTAGTTAAAGTGGCTTCTATTCCTATATAGTCGAAGAAATTAGTGAGTGTCAAAGAGTTGAGGTTGAAACACCATAATGATCTAGACAAGATGACCGAAATTATGAAACTAAAAGGATTGGAAAAACATTCATGTCCAAAACTCCAAAATACAAAAAACTGAGAAAAAAATAAAAAAAATAGAGAATCAAGCAAAATTCCAAGTCCTGACGTTGAAAACTCCTTTGACTATGATTTGGAAGAAGATAAAGACGAAGAGTTATTTGTATATGTATTTATTAGCTAATGGATACTAAAATACTAATATATACATTTGGGACATATAAATGTATTTGTATTTGTATTTGGATTTGGATTTGGACATACGTATGAAGCTTACATATGTATTTTTAAATAGTGTCAGGTTTGTATTTGGATTATCCTATGTCCTTTTAGAGGGTAAAATATGTATCTATTTGTATGTATTTATTTTGTATATGTATTTATTAGCTAATGAGTACTCATTTGTGTATATATACAAATTTTGTTCTATCTATATACATTTCGAGGCATGTGAATGTATTATGTATTTTTTGAATACCTATATGTATATGTATATAGTTGTCATTTTTGTAATAGAGATTTATGTCATATATGCATATATATACGTGATGGCTAGATATGTATTCTGTAAATACATATGTAGATATTTATGTATTTTTATATTGTAAATATATATTTAGATCTGTGTGTCTATGTATATTGTATATTTTTGGAATATGTATATGTAATATAGATATATCTCTATTATGGAAAAGCAAAAATCTTAATCATTAAAGGAACAACCAGTTATGTAATTTTTGTACAAATCTTACCTAATATAGATTTATTAGTTATGTAATTTAAGCAAAAATCCTTTAAAAGAGTCACTTATAGAAAAGGAATCCTCATCTTTAAATGCATGGAGTAATTTAAGCATTATTTCTTATTTAACTCAATTGATTTGAGGAAAAATAGGGAAGTAAATTTCATTTGTATATATATTTTTGGTAGCAAACTTTGCCTAAAATACAAAATAAAGCTTGCTATTTTGTGTAATTACAAATAATTGCAACGAAACTCCGAATTATGGGCTTAAGTTTGCTACTTATGAAATTTTCCCCAAAAAATATTAGGTGATTTCTTCTCATCTATCCTAACCTTGCTGGATACCCTATGGATTATATTTGTTTTAAAGGGATCCGGGTTAGGCCGGGTCAACCAAATAGGCTTAGGATGTTATTTTGTCTAATGGGCTGATCCATTAATGTTTGATGATTATTAATAAAATACCAAATTTAACCACAAAAAAAATCTTGCTGGGTAAAGTTACTTGATAACCGTTGTGATGAAATGTATGAGTGTGGACAGTAAAATTTTATTAAATTAAAATTCGTATGAAATTTAAATTATATTAAATTCAAAAATATTAGTCCCAAATGAGTATTGCGAATTGATATAATTGAATTAATTATTTAAATACAAATACTTGGATTTAATTAAAGTCCAATTTTTATTGGGCTAGACCATTGCTTTGGGCCACAAATGATGAACCCATTTTCTAAGCCCAAAATGTCATCTTATTATAGAGGACCAATTTGGTGCCACGTAGGGCATGCCATGTCAGTGGAGGAGATAATAGGATTGTGCCATATGTCAAAATAATGCAGCAAACCCAGTGAAATCAAAGCCCGTAAAAAGGTGTCATGTCATTCAAATCTGATTGGTCAAAAGAAGTCCATCTTTACCATGACTCTCACCTTTCCACAATTATAAATAGGGTTCTCTTAATTTAGAAAAAGGGAGAACAATACCAAGAACTCTAACAAAAAGCAAGAGAGAGCTAGTGGATTAAACATAGTATATTCTCTGCAAGCTTCAAATCAAGCATTCAAGTTCATCAAGATTCAAGATTAAGATCACAAGATTCAAGAACAAGTCCAAAAGCCCTTGAATTCAAGTATAATTCAAGATCAAATTCACAAATTACGTTCAAATTCAAGATCAAGCTGAATCCCTTGAATTTATATTTGAAAAGGTGAGTTAGAGGATTCATAGAGATTGTAACACTCACATATTGAAATTAATACAACGATTGTTGTAATATTATTCTTGTCTCAATTATTATTTATTTTTTGATCTCAAAATTTTATTGTCCAAAAAATTCTAGCACGTCCAGTGGGACGATCTCTACCTCTCATCTCAATTTTTCCAACTTCAAAGTTTAAAAATACTAAAATGACTTTCAAGAAGGTCAACTCTCAATCAACTTCTTTCAAGGCTGCTGATTCCAAATTCTCTATTGCAGTAGAAAACATCCTTGATGTTACTTTTAGAAGCCCTGGAGCTGACACAAGGATCAAGGCCAACATGCTAGGATAACAAACACATCAAGTATCGTCCACTCTAACTCTAATTCTTTTATCTTCAACCCCCACAGAAGTGAGGTCCAATGCAAGTTCTTCAAAAGAAGGACATTGTAAGACCCAAAATTTTTTTAACGATTTTATTTTTGGCCCACCCACGTGCATAATTTTAATTTTGGATTTGAATTATGATTAGGGGTGTTAAAAGGGTAATTCGAGAAGGTTTTAAAATTTTTGAAAGGGGTTTGGGGCCATTTTGGGATCCCGAGGCAGTAAGCCCCCATAATAAGGGCATGGCATGGAGGCTAACATCCGCGATAGCAGCGTGCCACTCCGCCATGTAAATTTTATCCAGTTTTTATTTTTTTCACTTTCGGTGAGAGGTTTTTGGTCTTTTTACCCCTTGTATGACTTTTAAACATAAAATAACTCCCTTTCGTTCAATTTTTAAAGATCAAAACTCTTCATTTTTTTCTCTAACTCTAAGCCCATGAAGCTCAAGGATTTTACAAGGAATTCACCATTCAAACTTCAAACTCTAGATTCTCTTCAAATTGTTCTATATTTTAGGCATGTTTTTCCATCCTTAACTTGTATTTTATATTATGGCATTTACTTAAACATTATTCATATGATTTTAGTTGATGGGTTTGAAATTGGGTTGAGGGCTTTTGATGGTTATTAATTGAATTATTATTTTCATGATTTAAATGTGTTTTTATGCGTACATTGATGGTTTTAGGACTGAATGGGTGCATTGGTATGGAGATTGGAATGAGGAATATGGGTTTTCTCAAATTGATGAATTTTTGGCTTGGTAATGGCACTAACATTAACCCACTTTAAAAATATTGATTTTGAATAAGCAATTTACATTCTTTAACTTACCTTTGGAACATTGCATTGCATTAAAGTATAATAGATAATAAAAAATAGTTTGGAATGCCTTGGTGGCCATAGTTTTGGAATTTTAGTGCAACAAGAGAGTCTAATGGTTACATGGACTGGTTTGGCATTATTGAACTATAATGCAAGCCTATTGATATGATGATACCATGTTGGAAAATGCCTTAATAAATGACTCCTAGGTTAATTGTTGGGTTTATGAGCAAACTATTTTAATTTGGACTTAAAGAGAATTGTGTAACTCACCATGAAGGTGTAGTCCTGGTTGGACTAATACTGAAAACTATATTTTCCAGTGTAGGGGTCTATGTGACCGTGTTCTTGGTGCACACATTATAATTTTGATGACTATCGCCTTGGTGTCTTTATCCTTTCCTTAGTTTCCCCGATTTGTGTGGCTAGCACGCACTGGGCCCTTTCTGTAGGAGGAGCTGAACCCATATAGGCCGTTGGTGCCTTTTGGATAGGTAGAGCTGCAAAGTTTGGGATAATGGTTTAAAATCTTATGTTCATGACCCTTTTTTCTATCTCGGCATCCTATATATGTATGTATAAATGTTGTGCATGTGGCTTGACTAGATTTTGGAAATTATATTATTTTATCCCTTTCCACTGAGTTACATGCCAGTGCTCTCCCTACTGACCATTCTTGGATGCTGTATCATTTCATGATGTAAGGTCTGAGGTCTTTTCTGTTGCTCCTATTCAGCGCTAGGTGATTTGGTACTCTTTTGACTCTACTGTGAAGTGGTGAGCCACCATCTTTTGAAAGGCCTAGTCATTTCACTTATCTTCTTTATTTCCTTATTACTTTTGGATTTTTTTTGGTCTTAGTCGGGGGAATGCCCCGACAGAGTTGGTATTCTGGATTAGAAGCTTTGTGGATAGTATTGGGATATTATGGTCATTATGTTTTGACTCTTTAAAGTTGATCAGACTTATCTATCTTTCTTATTATGTTTGGATAGTTTCTTCTATTTACATTTATGTATTTTGGAGGTAAGGCTAAGGGAGTTATCTCTGTCCCATGATGGGCTTGATATTACCCATCACGGCCAAGCTCGAGTTAGGGTTGTGAAAAGCTTGGTATCAAAATGACTTTCAGGATCACTGGGTATCTACAAAGTCGTGCTGATTAGAGTATTTTTTATGGGCATGTAGCGTGCCACACTTATAAGGGAGAGGCTACAAAGCATTTAGGAATGTTTCCCTTTCCTTTGTTATATTTGAGCTACAGAGTCTAGTGTCATGAAACTTCTCAAACTCTTGGATTACTTACATTTTAGATCATGCCTCCTCGAAGATCTGACGGTCATAGAAACTCCATAAGAACCTTTGTCCTACCTGAGGAAAATGTGAGGGAACTCACCCTATTTATAGAGTATAGACCCAGTCTAGGGTCTCTGCTCCTGACTGTAGCGCTACATGTGGGGTTCTATTATCCCTACTAGTCCTCTTCAGGCTTACCAGGCTGGTGATACTCATGGTCAGTCACCTCAGGAAAATATCTCTAATATTGAGTTCTGTTAGTCTATCATATGCTTGCCTTGCTGGTGGCCTTCCAATCTTGTCGACTTGATCATATTGGTCCCACCATTAGTTCATTTGAGGTCACTTGTCTTGGCCAATTTTTGTGGTTAAATCCCCCAACCTTTATATTCTCTAAGGTTGAGGAGTATTTTCAGGGGTTTATTGATGAGATGAAGTAGATTTTCAGGGTTATGCATGCTACTAATTTAGAGGGTGTGGAGTTTACTGCCTATTAGTTGAAAGATACGGCTTACTGGTGGTACGACGAGTGGGAAGTAATGAGGGGTGATAATACTAAATAGGTAGTGTTGTATAGATTTTCAGGTACTTTTCTTGCTCACTTATTTCCTCAGAAGTTAAGGAAAACTAAGGCCGAAGTGTTTGTGAACTTGACGTAAGGTAAGATGAGTGTTAAAAAGTGTGCTCTGAAGTTCCACTAGTTGTCCCATCATGCACCAGAGTTGGTGTCTAACATGAGATCCAGAGTGAAGAAGTTTTCTTCTGATTTGTGCCATGATTTGGTGTTAGAATATAAGGATGCCATGTTAAATAATAATATGGACATCTCCAGGCTGGTGTTATATATACAGCAGGTATAGGTCAGCAGAACAGTGGGAAAGATGGTAGACAGTAGACTAAGAATAAGAATTAGGGAAATTCTTATTTGACAACTAGTGGTCCTTATCCTAAGCCTTCAAGTGATCATTGCTTTTAGGCTAGCAGTGGTCCTAAGGCATAGGGTGCCTAGTCTCGGGTTAGTAGAGCTCAGTCGGCCCCATCGTATCCTCTTTGTTGATTTTGTGGGTAGCTTCACTATGGTTATTGTGAGTGGGGAGGAATTTATGTTTCAATTATGGTCATCCAAGTCATCTGCATCAAAATTGTCCCATAGCTAAAGTTTCCACTGAAGCTAATAATTTTTCAACCATCACTTCTTTGGCTTTAATACCTAAGGGCATTACTTTAGGTACCGATAGTGGCCAAAATTCTCTCTATGCACTTGTTACCCGTCAGGAATCTGAGGCATCTCTAGATGTTGTCATTGGTATTCTACAACTCTTCTCTTGTGATATTTACTATTGGCTTGATTCAGGTTCTACCCTATCTTATGCGACCCTTTATGTGGCTGTACATTTTTGTTTTGGTCCTGAAAATATTTCTGACCCCTTTTCTATTTCTACCTCGGTGGGTGAGTTGATTGTTTCTAGAAAATCTATAGGGGTTGTGTGGTGTCCATTTTTCATAGGTATACATTGGTGGATTTGATATAACTTGATATGGTAGATTTTGATGTCGTCTTAGGGATGAATTGAATCCATTCGTGTTTTGCTTCTCTAGATTATAGGACCCCAAAATTAGTTTTTATTTTCCTAATAAACCGATAGTTGAATGGGAGAGGAGTTCTTTAGTACCAAAAGAGAGGTTTATTTCCTAGCTTAGATCTTAGAATTTGATTTCCAAGGGATGTTTATATCATCTAGTTCCAGTTAAGGATTTAAATTCTGAGGGTCCTTCTTTGTAGTCTTTCTCTGTGGTTTATAAATTTCCTGAGGTTTTTCTCGATGATCTTTCTGGAAATCCTCCCAATAGAAAAATTGATTTTGGGATTGATCTTCTACTGGATACCCATCCTATTTCCATTCCTCTTTATATGATGACTTCGATTGAGCTAAAGCAGTAGTTAGAAGATCTTCTTGATAATAGTTTCATCCATCCTAGCATTTCTCAGTGGGGTGCTCCTGGACTTTTGGTGCAAAATAAATATAGATCTTTTCATATATGTATAGATTATTGTCAATTGGAAAAGGTTATTGTGAAAAATAAATACCATCTCCCGAGGATTATTGACCTTTTCGATCAACTTTAGGGTGCTAGATCTTTTGAACGCTAGCCTCCTTGAACTTGAAAGTGCCAACTTGAGTCTAAAAGCCTAAGTTGGGGGTGGTGGATCTTAGAAGAGGCTGATTGTGGGCCATAGTCTTGGAAGTGAGTGCCTAGGAGCAAATCATTAACAAAAATTAAAATAGAAAAATAAAAAAAAAAGATAAGCATGAATTTACAAAAAGGTAAGAGATAAAAAAAGAATACTTTTAAATGGAGGGTGAACTAATGTGGTAAAGATAGGTACATGTGTAATTTTGAAATGAAATTAGTGGTCGTTGATCCATAGTTTGATCTAAATTAGTGTGTTATGTGGAGTTCAAGGAGAGTGTAGTCACTTTTATCCTAAATGTCTATCCTACCCTATCCCGAACCTACATACAAGCTTGAAAAAGCCCTTTGAGATCTCTAACCAAATGTCTTCGAGTTAGTGATGATCGAAAATAAGGGAAAGCATATGGCATGATATTTATTTGCATTGAGAATTTCTTTGTGAGTGTAAGTGCTTACATATTAGTCCCTTATTGCATGAAATTATGGTGTGTTGGGAATTTCTTTCGTGAGGAGGTATGTAAACTAATATAGTTTCCTAATATTGTCATGTTTCGAAAATGAGGCAAAGGAGTGTAGTTGAGTCAAAATTGATAGAGAGTCACCTCTTAAGAGTTAGTTGTTGTTACTTGATTTTTCATCAAATTCCTTTGAATCCTTGAAAATGTGATTGATTTTGAGGGGATTTGTTGGGATAACACTTCTCTTGCTTGTTGACTAATTGTGGGTGCTAATCAAGTTTGAAATCATGGTGATTATTTGATTGAAAAGTGTGGGTTACAAAGTTGAACAGTCTCATTGAGTGTGAAGTAGTATTGCTTGAGTTCAAGTAAGATCTTAAGTTAGGGGTGTTGATGAGTGACAAATTTTCCACTTATTTATGTCTAAATTCTTGCACACTATGGTGAAATGATGTAATATATGAGACTAGTTCGATATAAAATGCACTAATTTCCAGTGTTAGTGATTTTATAGGTAAATCTGATGAAAAAGAGTCGAGGCAAAGATGGAAAGAAAAGAACATGACGAAAAGATTGACAAAGGCTGAAGATAAGCTCTAAGAGACAACCCTTAGATACTGCTAACGCAATTTGAGGGTTTCGATCATGATCAATCAACAAAGTCAGAGAGTGGAAATTGCGATATGACCTTTGTGATCATAGGGGTCACGATCGCAACCAAGATGGTGCGATCGCGACTATCGAGCAAGCTTTGAGAGGCAGACTTGTCATTTTATGTTGCTCATTGCCAAATTATAAAAGGCTCAAGCTTTCATATTTTGGGCATCCAATTCTCTAGTTTTGAGAGTTTGAGAACAACTTTGTGAGTTAGAAACAATTTGAGGTGTGTTCCTAAGAAAGATTTTAATTTTGTTGATTGAATTTAAGCATGGAGAATATATTTACTTTACTTTCAATGGATGCGTTGACTACCAACTTGGGTATATTTCTTTCCTTTAATTTCATGAGTAGCAAAACTTATCTCGTGGGGTTATGTTTGATTAGGTGGTGAATACTGTGTGGGTGTTGATTGTTAGTCAAACTAGTTAGTTATTTGTGATGGGTTTTGCTTTTACTCTATGTTTTAATTGAGAATTGTGCATGAAAACCCCAATTGTCTTGGATTCTATATCATCCTTGAAAGAGGGATATAGGTGATGAGTAATTGCAAAAAATAACTTGAATTAGATTAATGAGTAGCATCATCTTTAAAATAAGGGTGTTATTTGAGAAAGCTCATTCAATGGCATCATCTTAGAAATAAAGATGTATATTGAGGTATTGGATTGGCAGATTTGATACGCTTGTGAGGTATTTGAAATAACCCATGAGTGAGGTCGAGTGTTTATTGAAAGATTAACACCAATACCTAAAATCTAGCATACCCAAAACCCTTAACTAACTTGGACTAATTGTTGATAACCGATGCATGAATCACATCTAAGATGATATAACCCCAAGACCTCTCACAATTCAAAAAAACTCTTAAATTTGTCAATCTCATAATAGTGTTATTGTTTGTTGCATTAACTTTACCTAAAATCATACCCCCAATTTACTTTCATTTATTTTTTAATTTAGCATTACTGGTTAACACATATCTAACACTCAACACTTACAAGTTATGAATTATAAGTTTGCACTCCTCATGGATTTTACCCTGACTCATAGTTGGATATTATATAAAGAACGTTCACCTTGCACTGAATTTGGAGTGTAAGTTGAGTATTATTATTCATTCAGGTTCGACTAAAATGTATCATGAATTGAAGAAAATCTACTGGTGGAATAATATAAAGAGAAATGTGGAAAGCTTTGTGGCTAAGTGTATGGTTTTTCAGCAAGCCAAGGTTGAATATTTGGGGCCTGGTGGCACATCTCAAGAGATAGCATAGCCCATATGGAAGTGGTAGATAATTAATATGAACTTTGTTACAGGTGTTCCATGATCTCATAACTAGTATGATTTTATTTGGGTCATTGTGGATAGAATGACTAAGTCTAGTCACTTCTTGCCTGTGAGGACTAATTACTCGAGAGAAGATTATGCTAAGTTGTTCATTCAGGAGATAGTTAAGTTGCATAAAGATTCTGTATCCATTATTTCAAATTAAGGTACACAGTTTTCTTCTCACTTTTGGCGTCTATTAAAGAAAGGTTTGGTTACGTAGGTGAATTTTAGCATCGCTTTCCACCCTCAAATGGATGGACAAATAGAATGAACTATTTAGACTTTGAAGGATACGTTAAGGGTTTGTGTGATTGATTTTAAGGGTAGTTGGGTTGACCATATTTCTCTTATTAAGTTTGGTTACAATAACAGTTATCATTCTAGCATCCATATGGCTCTTTTTGAGTCTCTTTATGGTAGAAAATGTAGGTTTTCTATTGGGTTGTTTGAGGTAGGTGAGACTAGGTTGTTTGGTCCTGACTTGGTTCACCAAGCCATAGAGAAGGTGAAAGTAGTTAAAGAAAGTCATAAGACGTCTCAATGTCACCAAAAATCTTATACGAATGTGAGGCAAAAATGAGTTAGAGTTTGAAGTAAGAGATTGGGTGTTCTATAAAGGTTCCTCCTATGAAAGGAGTCATGAGGTTTAGGAAGAAGAAAAAGCTCAGTTTCTTATATTGGTCAATATCAGGTTGTAAGAAAAACTTGGAATATTGCTTACAAATTAGATTTACCAGTAAGCTTGGCCTCTATTCATCCTGTTTTACATGTGTATGCTGAAAAGTGTGTAGGTGACCCTTCTTTGTAGTACTTGTTGAAGATATGGGCGTTACAAATTCATTGTCCTATGAGGAGGTCCCAATTGAAATATTAGATAGGCAAGTTCGAAGACTAAGGACAAAGCATGTAGCTTCGGTGAAGGTTCTTTGGAGAAATCAGAAGGTGGAAGAAGCAACATGGAATGCTGAGGAAGATATGAAGGCCAAGTATCCATTCTTATTCCCAACATTGGATGAAAATACTTAAGGTATGATTTTTCTCCCCCTCTTTTCGTATTTTGAATTTGTCTTGGGATTTTACTGCATTCTTGCTAATGTCATTCCAAAAATGTCCTAACTCCTCATTTGGGGATGAATGATCCTGGGGGAGGGGGGATAATGTAAGACCTCATAAAATTTCAATGATATTATTTTTTACCCTCCCGCGTATGTAGTGTCAATTTTGAAATTGAATTAGAGATGTTAAAAGGTTAATTCGAGAAAGTTTTAGAATTTTTGAAATGAGTTCAGGACCATTTTGGGACCTCGAGGCAATAAGCCTCTACGATAAGGGAATGAAACGAAGGCTAGCCTCCGTGACAAGGGCGTGGCACGTAGGCTAACCTCTGCGATAGTGGCGTGCCATGCTACTATGTAAATTTTGTCCAGTTTTTGTTTTTTTACTTGGGTTGAGGGACTTTTGTCTTTTAAATACAAAATAACTCCTTTTCCTTTAATTTTCAAAGATCAAAATCCTGTCTCTAACTCTAAACCTAAGAAAGCTCAATGGTTTTACAAGGAATTCACCATTCAAGCTCAAAACTCCAAATTCTCTTCAAATTGTTCTATATTTCAGGTAAGTTTCTCATTCTTAACTTGTATTTTTTACATTACGGAATTATTTGAGCATTATTCATGTTATTTTAATTGATAGGTTTGAAATTGGGTTGAGGACTTTTGATGGTTATTACTTGAATTGTTCTTTCCATGATTTAAATGTGTTGTTTATGCATAAATTAATGGTTTTGGGACTGAATGGCCATATTGTTTTGGGGATTGGAATGGGGAATATGGGTTTCCCTAAATTGATGGATTATTGGCTTGGTAATGGCATTAACCTCAATCCACTTTAAAAATCTTGGTTGTGAATATGCAATTTACATTATTTAACTTACCTTTGGAACATTGCACCGCATTAAAGGATAATGGATGGTAAAAAATGATTTGGAATGCCCTTGGTGGCCATGGTTTTGGAATTTAAATGGAACTTGGGAGTCTAATGGTTACATAGACTGATTCGGCATAATTGGATTAGCTTGAAAACCTATTGGTATGATGATACCATATTGGTAAATGCCTTAATAAATGACTCTTGGGTTAATGGTTTGATTTATGTGCAAACTTTTTTAATTTGGGCTTAAAGGGAATTGTGTAGCTCACCGTGAAGGTGTAGTCCCAGAGGTACTAACACTGTAAATAATAGTTGATGGCATGGGGATCTATGTGATCGTGTACTTGGTGCACACATTATATTTTGTATTGTTATTGCCTTGGTGTCTTTAGCCTTTCCTCGGTTTCCTCGAGTCATATGGATAACACGCACTGGGCCCCTTTTAGCAGGGGCAGGTGAATCCATATAGCATGTAGGTGCCTTTAGGATGGAGCGAGCTACACAATTTAGGATAATGGTTTAACTCTCATGTTCATGTCCATTTTCCCTATCTCGACATCCTATATATATATATATATATATATATATATATATATAATTGTATGTGTTTTGACTAGATTTTAGAAATGGCATTATTTTATCCCTTTCCCTTGAGCTACATGGTAGTGCTCTCCCCATTGACTATCCCTGGACGTTGCATCATTTCATAATGTAGGATCTGAGGGCTTTTCTATTGCTTTTGTGTTTCGTTAGGTGATTTGGTACACCTATGGATCTATTGTGAAATGGTGAGCCTCCGTGTTTTGGAAGGCCTAGTTTTTTCACTTGTTTCTTTTATTTCTTAGTATTTTTTGGATTCGTTTTGGTCATAGTCGAGGGCATTTCCCGACTGAGTTGGTATTCTGGTTTACAGACTTTTGTAGACAATATTTTGATGTTTTGATCATTGTGTATTGACTTTTAGAAGTTGATCAAACTTATCTTTCTCATTATCTTAGGTTGGTTTTCGCTGTCTACATTTATGTGCTCTAGAGGTAAATCTTGCGGGGTTGTCTCCAGCCTATGTTGGGCTTGAGATTACTTATCATGACCAGACCCGAATTTAGGTCCTGACATATATAATGTGGCAGAGACGCTTAAGAAGAATCTAGCTTTACTTGAGCACTCTGGTTCAAAATACTCTGGCACAAAGAACTTAGGTCATTCAACTAACGTATCATCTCCGCTTACACTGCATAAGGTGAGGACTTTGAAGATCAACTTATCTGATAATTCGTATTTCTCTCCAATACCTCCAGTGATCATGCAAACAATGGTAACTGACGCCTCATCTATGGAAGAGCAACTTGCAAACCTGATAATGTCAATTGAGGGTCTTACTAAATATATGCAAAATCAAGATGCTCGGATTAATAAGTTGGTGGATAGGATGTATGGATTAATAGATAGAGTATCTATCCATGCATATAGAAAGTCTCCAAAAGTGTACAAGTTATAACATTCTGTAAAACAAACACCATCGGCTAAGGAGGTACAAATTTCTTTTGAGGGAACAACCCCAATTGATTAATTGAAGGTGTTTATTGAAGTGACCCTCAAAGAAAAGTATGTTGTTGTCACCAAATCTTACCTTACATATTCCAAGCTCTAAAATGCAAGAATTGATAGCCTCAGGCTATCAACCCCCCAAATTTCAATAATTTGAGGGCAAAGAAAACCTAAAGCAACATGCTTCGCACTTTATTGAGACATGTAATAATGTTGGGACCTACGGTAACTATCTTGTCAAATAATTTATCTGTTTGCTAAAAGAAAATGCCTTTGATTGGTACACTGACCTTGAGCCTAATTCTATCAATCGATGAGAGCGATTGGATCTGGAGTTCTTGAATTGCTTCTATAGCACAAGGCGTATAGTGCGCATAGTAGAGCTCATAAATACTCAGCAAAGAAAAGATGAGATGGTCATTGACTTTATTGATCGGTGGAGAAATGGGAGCCTAAAATGCAATGATTGGCTTAACGAAACTTCTACAATTGATATGTGTATCCAAGGAACGTACTGGGAAGTTTTCCATATCTTGCAAAGAATTAAAGCAAAATCCTTTGAAGAATTAGCTACTCGTTCTCACAATATGGAGTTGAGCATGTCTTTTTCTGGAAAAGAGGTAGAGCCTATCCACGACACTCAAAATGAAAAGGACAAACAGAAACCCAGAAGATAGTGCAAGTTTGTCCCCAAAGGCGAACCGACATGTCTCCCATAAATTTCACCACAAAGGTGAGCATAAAGCAAAGTGTGAAGACAACTTCTCGATCATGTCCAAATGTAAGAAAAGGAATACCCCTTCCTTGATTTAGATATTGCCGAGATTTTCAATGAACTTCTAGAGCATAAGCTCGTTGAACTGCAAGAGATGAAGTTGGCTGACAAAGTTGGAAGGACCAATGGCCTAAATTATTGCAATTATCATAGACTTGTGGGCCACCCTCTAGAAAAATATTTTTTCTTCAAGGACAAAGTCATGGAATTGACAAATGAGAAGAAGATCTTCTCCAATGACGAGAAGGCTACTTCTCATCAAATCTCGATCACTTTTAGCTTACTCGATTTGGGACAAATATCCATTGAAGAGAATAATAATGACCATTAGAGAATGACAAATCTTCGGTTGACAAGGTTAATAATGAAGGTTGGCCTATATTGATTAGGCACAGACGCAAGAAGATGAGTCTATGAAAGAAGTCATTTGAGCAGCCAACTAGAAGAATGATGGTGAAGAAACGAAGGAATCAAAGGTTGGTTGAGCTTCTAAAGAAGATGAAGGTAATGGCGCTTTACCACTAAAAACCACTACGCCTTGTGACTTTGGAAGAATTCTTACCAAGTTGGTTCCATACAAACACAACTTAAGCCAACCTCGAGGCATCTTATTTTAATACTGGCAGGGAAGGGGAAAAGGGTGAAAACCTACCCATAGAGTTTCCTTCACCTTCTAAAAAGCCTACTGAACCTCTTAGCCAAGAAGAACATGTATGTAATACAAAAATCATATTTCCAAATAATGGTCTCCTACTTAGTAAAACCCTACACAATCGTACCTTGTAGATGGTGAGTTATGTTCTAGGAAAGAAGATAAAGTAAAGAAGATGAAAAAAGTGTTGGATCCTCATATCATGTTACAACCCAAAATACGAATGATGTATCATCTCACATAAAGTTTAATGAAGAGATGGATGAGATTTTCTGGTGTAACCATATATCTATCAACGACAATGATCCACAAGAAGAGAAAGATGCTGGAGATACACTGTCAGAACTCGAAGAAGGAGTGAAGAACATATTAGGTATCTCAACAACACTTGACCAAAGGATTATTTTCCAATCCCCATTCTAGAGTTAATGATTGATGATAATACTGGTTATGAGGTGATGTCCTTCTTGGACTATTCATCCAGCTATAACCAAATCCCTATGGCACCAAAGGATTAAGAACTCACTGCATTTCGTATGAACAAAGGTATTTATTGCTACAAGGTGATGCCTTATAGTTTGAAAAATGTTGGTGACACTTATAAAAGGGCTATGCAAAACATCTTTGACGTACTACTCCATAGAGATGTTGAATACTATATGGATGACTTAGTGGTGAAGTCAAGAAAGAGAAATGACCCCTTAAAATATCTAAGAATGGTGTTTGTATGGTCCAAAGATATCGACTTAGGATGAATCCATTAAAAGATTCCTTCGGAGTTACTTCTTGAAAGTTTCTTATCTTCATTGTATGCCACCAAGGAATTAAAATTGATCAAGCCAAGGTTAATACTATTCTAAAAATGCTCAAGCCTTAAAACATTCACAAGTTTAAAAGCCTTCAAGAGAGATTATCATATTTAAGTAGGTTCATCTTTAACCTAGATGGAAAATGTCAACCATTTAGCTGTCTCATGAAGAAGGATGTTCCTTTCTAACAAGACTAAGCTTGTAGTAAGGCCTTTGAAAGTATCCAATCATACTTGAAGAAGCCTTTGGTTCTTGCGGCACCTATACCTGGAAAAATATTGATACTCTATATTGCGGAGCAAGAAAGGTCAGTTGGAGCACTATTGGGTCAAGATAATAAGAAGGCAACGAAAACTCTCTTTACTATCTGAGCAGAATGATGACATCGAATTAGCTGAATTATTCTCCAATCAAGAATCTGTTCTTAGAATTGTCTTTCTCAATCCAAAATATAAAACACTACTTTTAAGCTCATGTCATTCATTTTTTGCCAGGGTAAATCCCATCAAGTTTTTAATGTCAAAACCAGTCCTTGCTAATCGGATTGTAAGGTGGTACCTTCAATTTCAATAGTTTAAGATTATGCACATCCCTCAAAAGGTTGTAAATGGACAAGCATTGACAGACTTCTTGGTAGACCACCCAATACCTAATGATTGGGAACTGACTGATGAACTTCTTGATGAAGATATAATGTCTATTGAAGCTACACCCCTGCGAAAGATATAAATTTATGGTGCCACACATCGAGGTATGCTGGTGTGGTTCTTTTCACTCCATAAGGAGAGGTTATCCCATACTCTTTTACCCTAAAAAACCATTGCTCCAATGATGTTGCTGATTATGAAGTGTTAGTACTCATACTTGAGATGATAGTCAACATGGAATAACTATAATTACAAGTCTTTAGTGACTTTCAATTGGTGATCAAGCAGCTATTGGGAAGCTATGAAGTCAAAAAGCCTAAGTTACGCTCATATCATGATTATTCTCAGAAGTTAATAGAATGGCTTAGAAAAGTAACACTTAAACATGTTCTAAGGAAAAAAATAAGCAAGTTGATGTCTTAGCTACTTTGGTGTCAACCCTAACTTTTCTGAATCAGATACGGGTTACTATTTGCCAAAAATAGGTAGTACCATCGCTGAATGAGGATAAATATGTAGAAAATAAAGTTGAGAAACTAGTTGTCATGTATGAATCTGTAAAGGAAGATTGACAATAATTTGTCATTGACTACTTGTATTATGGTTCTAGTGGATCCAAAGAGAAGGACTGATGTCTGGCGCCATGCACCTCGCTTTCTTTACTATAAAGACACACTATACAAAAGATCATTTGAAGGAGTACTCTTATGATGTTTGGGAGTGGAAGAAATAGTTCATGCTTTGCAAGAAGCGCACTCAGGAATTTCTGGATCTCATCAGTCTAGACCAAAATTCCATTTTGACATTAAAAGGATGGGGGAACTATTAGCCAACAATGGTGAAAGATTGCTTGGTCTATGCTAGAAGATGCAAATCTTGTTGATTTCATGAAAATGTCATATATCAACCTCTTGAGGTATTACACCCAACTATAACATCTTGGCCATTCAATGCTTGGGGATTGGATGCTGTCAAACCACTGCCAAAATTTTCTGGTGGACACTTGTATAACTTGACCGCGATGGATTACTTCTCAAAATGGGATGAAGCTATTGCTCTCAAGAAAGTAAAGAAAGAATATGTCACCAACTTTATTCGAGTGAATATCATCTACCACCTAAAAGTCACCTAATACATAATAAACGACAAT
Source organism: Capsicum annuum (assembly GCF_002878395.1). Taxonomy (NCBI): domain Eukaryota; kingdom Viridiplantae; phylum Streptophyta; class Magnoliopsida; order Solanales; family Solanaceae; genus Capsicum; species Capsicum annuum. The sequence continues at coordinate 96,097,367 of NC_061112.1, forward strand.
GGTAAACCATTTGATAACAATCCAATGAACAATATTTATTATCTATTTGGTTTCACAAAGCATAAATCTTCTATGTACCATGCTGTCATCCAACCGACAATGGACTAGCTGAAGTATTCAATAAATCTTTATGCAATCTATTGAAGAAAGTCATCTCCAAATCCAAATGAGTCTGGCATGAGCTAATAGAAAAAGCTTTGTTGACATATAGGATGACTTATCATACACTGATGCAAGCAACCCCATTCTCACTTGCTTTTAGAGTTGAAGCAGTCCTACCACTTTAGCGTCAAAATACCTTGTTTAAGATTTTCTATCCAAGAAGGACTCACCATAAAATAAAATGCTAAGTTGAATCTCGCAGAGTTAGAAGCTCTTGATGAGAAGAGACTAGAGGCTCAACAAAATATTGAATGTTATCAAGCCCGGATATCTTATTCTTTTAGCAAAGGGGTTAGCTTAAGGTGCTTTCAAGTTGGAGATCAATTCCTTACAGTAAGGAGACCTATTATTACTTCGCATAAGTCTGGGGGTAAATTTACCTCAAAATAGGATGGACCATATGCCATACAAGAAATATATTCAAATTGTTCTTACAAGCTTGTCGATGCAGATAGAAAGAAAATTAGTCCTATAAATGCCAAGTTCTTGAAAAATTACCATCCTTGAAGGAAGATAACACTTCTTAAGGCACGAGTATAAACTACAAGTTCACTCCTAGCCCGCAAGAGTATAAATTATGTGTGGCTCAAAAAAAGAGACAAAAAATTTGCTAGGTTGAAAACCTCAAAAGAGGTGACCTAAGCAAAAGTTAGGATACAAAAAATATATATATTAAAAAAACTCACCCAGAACTATGTTGTGACTTCATCCTCTTTACTGAGGTACGTAGGCACTTTAAATTTTATTCAGAGTTTAGTTGCATAAGTATCAAGAAGATATATTTTCTCTTGGTCCATCATATAAAAGTTAATTCTACAAGTATACTTATCAAATTTTTGACTTACACCATGTATTGGTGGCTCAATGGGGCCAAACTCTAATGGAATATAAGCTTCCTTCACATTTTTAATGTTTTCAAATACAACAAATTTCAAGTTAGAGCTTGTAAATTTGGCACATCAAAGCCTTCAAAGTCTTACAACTAAAATCTTTAGATGATCTATGTCTATAAGTTGAAGTCATGTTGGAACTTTCAAATTCACCGTGTTAAAACTTGTACATTCACAGATTTACCCTTAAGAAGATTTCAAAATTTTCATGCCTTAGGATGGACAAGATTTGTCCCTTTTCACCTTAAGCTGGTCTTTTCACGGCTTTATCCTTAAAATAATCTCAAAATTTCAATGTCTTAAGGTGGACAAAATTTAACCCTTTATACCTTAAGTTGGTTTCTTCACAGGTTTACCCTTAAAAGGATCTCAAAATTTCCATGCCTTAAGGTGTTCAAAATTTGTCCCGTTGCACCTTAAGTTGGTTTCTTTATGGGTTTATCCTTAAAAGTATCTCAAAATTTTCATGCCTTAAAGTGGACAAAATGTGAACCTCTGCACCTTAAACTGACATTTGGATGAATTTGTTATGTAAAGGGCCCATACTTAAAGATAACCATTGTATACGTGTGTTAGTGAAAGGGCCCATACTTAAAGATAACCATTGCATAAGTGCATCGATGAAAGGGTTCATACTTAAAGATGACTATTGCATAAGTACATCCGTGAAAGGGCCCATACTTAAAGATGGACATTGCATAAGTATATCGGTGAAAGGGCCATACCTTAAGTTAACCATTGAAAAAGGGACCATACTGGAAGAAAATGTGCCTATTTTGAATCCAAATTAGTTGGTCTTAAGGTGTGCGGAGGTGAAGTTAAACTCTCGCATCCTAAGCCGATTGTTGCACAGTCACCATCTTGAAGCCAAATTGGTCGATCTTAAGGTGTATGGAGGCAAGGTTAAAATCTTTCACCCTAAGCCTATTATTGCACAGTCACCATATTGAAGCCAAATTGGTCGGTCTTAAGGTGTACGAAAGCAAAGTTAAACTTTCACACCCTAAGTCAAATATTGCACAATCACCATCATGGAGCCGAATTGATTGGTATTAAGTTGTACGGAGGAAAAGTTAAACTCTTGAACCTTAATTCAATTGTTGTGTAGTCATTAATCTTGAAGTTAAATTGGTCGGTCTTAATTGTACGGTGGCAAAGTTAAACTCTCGCACCTTAAGCCGATTGTTGCATAGTCACCAATCTTGAAGCCAAATTGATCAGTCTTAAGGTGTATGGAGGCAAAGATAAAATCTCGCTCCTTAAGACAATTGTCACACATTGCTATTTGCTTCAATTATACAAAAGAAAAAAAACAACACTAAAAGACAAGTAGAAGAGAGATTGTTACCTGGCAGGACGTTTCAAACATAAAAGTCATATATCACCAACTTGGATTGAGACAATATGTTTTGGTGAGAATGGAACCCTCAAAATATGATTTGCAGCAATCAAAATATCATTTGATAGTGATGTTTCCACATCAAGATATGAATTATTTTGTGAGGCAACGCAAATCTGAAATTTTCTGCTAGACAGAATCTAGGATCTTTAAAAAATCATCTAGAATGATTTTGAAGCTTGTAAATTCCAAATCTCAGATATTCTATATAGGCATGTCTCTGGTATCTATAGAATCAAGTGGATCATGATTTCGATACTCCTACATTGAGATATAATTTTTTTGGTGTCATCGCACCAATCTGAATTTGTTGGTGCATAAAATCCAATGTTGATTTCGGAATAACATCTGAAACAATGTAGAAAGTAATAAATTATGAATTATGGATATGTTTTAGATCTTTCTATCTAGTTTCACAAGAATCAAGCGGCTTGCAATTTCTTCATTCTTACTTCAAGATATAAAATTTTTTAGTAAAGATGCTCAAATCTGAAATTTTCAGCATGATAAAATTCAAGGTTGACTTGAAAAAGGTTTATAGAATTATATTAAAAGATTTTAAGTCTTAATTTTGGATATGTTGTAAATATCAAAGTCATTTCTGGAATATTAGATCGTTCATGGTTTTTACATTACTATGATTTGATATTAATTTTCTACCACTAATATGCTGGGCTACAAAAAAGTGACGAAAATTGAAGGGAGATGAAAAGAATTACATGGTATTGTGTTTCCTTTACGTGACATGTGATGCAATATAATGGTAAAAAGGGTTGAACAAGACAATAATAGACAAAAGATGAGCACTCATCAATAATATTCCAGCTACGGCATGTCAAACGATCAACAAGAAATAAAGCAAGTTACAAAAACATGAATTATGAATTTTAATGGCTGGTCACATATATTTATAAAGTGAGTGAGCGGTGGCAGCACTCTAAATGAAATACAATTGGGAGAAATTATGAGGCAGTGGTAAGCATACTGTGGCTCTTACATGGAGTTCAATTAGTTTCCTCAGAGGATTTGGATTAATAGATTCCAATTGTTATACATATCCTATGTGAATTAAGGAAAACCGAAAGGATGAAATAAGTTATCATGGTGGACATTTTTGTTTTAATGTTAAAAAAATACATTCAAGAATCCACTTATCTCAACACTGCATTTGCTGCCATTGATTTGTGCAAATTGGGTTGCCAATTCTTGGCAAATGTTGGGCCTACATATGGCACCTTGCCAAACGCATGACATGAGTGCTCAGGTTTATTTCTTATTCTTTTTTTTTTGGTACGTGATAAAAGATTAGAAGATTCAATTATTCAAGCTTTGCAAGAAGGAAAAAAAAAAGCATATATACACATACTTCAAACCTCGTCGTTCCAGTTTCGACAACTTTATACCACAACAAGACCTGAAGTAGGGGCATTTTATGGGCAATAAAATTTTATTAAATTGAAATTCATACAAAATTTGAATTGTATCAAATTGAAAATACATTAGTCCCAAATGAATAATTTGGATTGACATAATTGAATTAATTATTTAAGTCCAAATACTTGAATTTAATATTGGACTAGACCATTGACTTGGGCCACAAATGATGAGCTCATTTTGCTAAGCCCAAAATGCTATCTTATTCTAGAGGTCCAATTTGGTGCCACGTGTCGAATGACGGGGCATGACAAGTCAAGTGGAGGAGTCAATAGAATTGTGCCACATGTCAAAATGGTGTTGTATGCCCAGTGAAATCAAAGTCCATAAAAAGACGCCATGTCACACAAATCTAATTGGTCCAAAGGAGTCCCTCTTTACCATGACTTTCGCCTTTCCACAATAATAAATAAGGGTCTCTTATTTCAGAAGAAAAAGGAAACAATATCAAGAAATCTAACAAAAAGTAAGAGAGAGATCATGAATCAAACACACTAGATTCTCTACAAGTTATAAATCAAGCATTAAAGTTCATCACGGTTCAAGATCAAGACCACTAGATTCAAGAACAAGTACATAAGCCCTTGAATTCAAGTATAAGTCAAGATCAAATCCACAAATCAAGTTCAAATTCATGATCAAGCTCGAAGCCCTTGAATTTATATTTGAAAAGGTGAATCAAAGGATTCATAGAGATTGTAACACTCATATATTGAAATCAATAAAACAATTATTGTAAATATGTACCGATTATTATTTATTTTTTTATCTCAAAATTTTATGGTCCAACAATGAGTCCACTAAATATGATAGGACATGGTCCCTAAGCTACAAGTACTATACAATATAAACACAAAGAAGGGCAATGCAATAATGTAAAAAACACACTATGTTTACGTGGTAACTTCCTTTCTCAAGAAAAGTAAAAAGTAAGACCTGCCATCAGGAGTTCTAAAATCTACTAATCTTCAAGCAACCAAGTGATTACAAACTCCTATAATTACCAACTCTCATAATAACTCTATTATAAGACAAGTGTAAAAACTCTACCACACTTACAACCGACTAACTATAGTCACTGATATTAGACAACTCTACCCAGAACTTTACACCACAAATAATGAGAACATCCACTTGACCAACATACTGTAATGCCACGATTCTGTACCCCAGACGCTACACGGTGCTCAAAATCCCGAGGGACCACAAGATAACCCATGACTATACCTGCTGCAATAACTAAACAATAATACTGTAATATGTGGAATTTAGACAAAAACTTGCCATACGATTCCAATCTGTAGATAAAACTGAATACGGTATCACAATACCAAAACTGAACATCAATACTAAAATTGAACAACAGTCTGAAAATACTTTAGTATGATAAGCTTCTAAACTATCTGAAATATAGAGTTAATGGGAAAAGCCCCAAACTAATTCCAACTACTAAAAATGAATTGATAAACTGAAATATTGAAGAAAATAATCATGTCCTCGAACTATAAGGACTCACCATTAACTCTAACTTCTGAAAATCTAAATTGCTAAGGTGCTCGGGAGCCCGTGCATCTGCACCTATGATATAAGACATCATAGCGCAAGAGAAAAGTATGTGTCAGTACTTTGAATGTACTGGTATGCTAAGTGAGGTAGGCTGTAATGCATTGGTTCATATGCATGAAAAATACTGACTGAATGAATAAATATGTATATTATAACTGAGATTGTGATAACACTGGATACTGAGTTATGAATATTGATTAACTGATCTCTGAGTTTACTAATATTGTACTACTGATAACTGAGTGACTGTATCTGACAGACTTGATTCTATAGAACTATGCTGAATTTTGTATTGAATTGAGTGACTGTGTCTGACAGTCCTGATATTCTGTAAAACTTAGCTGAGTTCTATACTGTGACTGAGTCTGAAACTGAGATTGTGGGATATAATAATCTAACTGACATTCCTCTTCTCTAACTTCTTTGGGGTCTAGCCTGTAAACCCAGCTAGAAGGGTGTCAATACCGTGCCATGGATAAGGACAAGTGCTAAGTCACCCTCATCTGGCAGATGCTCTGAAAGAGAATGGTGGGACTCTCAACTAGTAGGTTAAAACACCTCATCAACCCTCAATTGGTAGGTTGATGTCTCTACCTATGCTGGCTATGTAGTTCTGGATCATAAGGACTACTTCTAAGGATCACAGCCTCTACTGGCAGGTGAGTCTCCATCCTTGAGTTTACTCGGTGCTGAATCTATTCCCAACTAAATAAACACTGGGCTAAATTCTAAATTAAACTAGGATGGACTGATCTGTTACTGATAGTACTATATACTGAACTAAATTGATTATATTGAACTGGACTAGACAGATATTGAGTTTACTGAGGATTCCTGAATCTGTAACTGACTAAATTCTACTGATCTTGACATGATTGATATTGTTCTATAACTGACCATGGATCTAGGTAAACAACTAAATTGTCTGTTATTAAATACCCATCGATAGCATAAATTAAGAGATATGGCACAATCTCGAAACATTTAAACTAACTACTTGATCATCAACCATTCATAGGGGTATTTTTACAAACACTTGCATGACATAAACTTGTATACATGCTAACATGATATAATTTCACTATTCAAATCACATGCTTAATTCATCAAACACTTGAAAGGCATAATATATGCACATAATACTAAACAACATGTGAACACATAATTCCAAATACCAAATTCACAATTTGAAGGCTTTAGCATGATTTCACATGATAAGACACATAAATCAATTAACCCCACATGAAACTTATCATAAAACATGGATCAGAAACACGATTAATCATTATAAACATGAGTATTATCAAACCTAACATGGAATTCATAAATGATTACACTTAGGTTTTAAAAATTATTTCTTGGACTCCAAAGGTGAAAGGAACCCTTGGATGAACACTTCACATACCTTGATTACTAATTTTGAGAAGATTATGGTGAGTTCTTGAGACTTGATTTCTTAAACTTGATGAGGCTAGGGCTTATTCTTGAGAGAGTTTATGAGTAAAGAATGAGATTTTTCCCTATAGGCTGATTAATTTCATGTTAAGGCTAAATAAAAGTGGGGAAAATGACCCGTTTGTCCCCACAACCCGTATAAAATAATGCTGAACTGGGATGCCCTCACATTATGACCCCTGCTTGGGTCAAGTAGATATCGCGATGTGAACCCTACTCGGGTTAAGAATCCATCACACTACGACCCTTAGTTGGGTTGACTGGCCCTCGCGATGTGGGGCTATCGCAACCCCTCACTATTTTGTGCATCCAAACTCACCCTTACGCTAGTTCAAAAATCTGAAACTTGCTTGAGATGACCTACAAGTGACCCTGATCATAAATCAATTTGAAAATAGACAAACTAAGGTCGGGAAAGTCGGAAATAAAATCCTCCAAATTTGGAAGGCTAAAATGATTCTAAGTCTTGATACGTAGCTAAATTTTTCTAAGTCTAGGACCCTTTAACAAGCTTAAAGGACTGAGTTAAGCTAGAATTTTGCAGGGTCTTACAATATCTCCCATTTGGGAATATTCGTCCTTGAATAAGACTGACTAGGACGAGAGAACTGATAGAATGAACTTTCTTACTGGACATGTATAACTGTAACATGATGTCATGACTGACACTACTGATATACTGGAATTTCAAATTGAACATGCATATCTGACGCATGATTTCGTAACTGATATTATCGATAATCTGAGTTTATATACTGATCATGCATGTCTGATGCATGATTACAAGACTGAATATGATTTATGAATGCATGACTGGAGTTACTGATAGGCTGAGTTTCTCATGATGTATATGCATATCTAATGCATGAATACATAAATGAAAATGCAATGGTAACTGCACCAAGTTGGTAGCTACATCTGAACATGAAACTAAATAGAGTTAGGGGAACTATTACCTTGAGCTGAGTTTGAATTTGTGGAGAAGAGATGAGGGTACTTGGTCCGCACGTCTTTTTCTGCCTCCCAAATAGCTTCCTCAATGGACTAATTCTGCTAAAGAACTTTGACTTGAGAGTCTTCTTTGTTCGTCAGTTGTGAATCAAATAATTAAGGATTTTGACTGGGATCTCTTCATAAGTGAGGCTTTTCTGAATATCTATGCCATTTATAGGGACTACAAATATTGGGTCACCTATGTACTTCTTAAGCAGGAGACATGAAACACTGGATGCACTGAGGCTAAGTTAGAAGGTAACTCAAGCTCATAAGCTACCTTTCCAAAATGATTGAGAATTCTATAAAGACCTACATATCGAGGATTGAGCTTTCCCTTCTTACCGAACCTATTCACTATCTTCATGGGAGATATTCTCAAGTACACATAGTCACCAATATCAAACTTGAGATCTTTTCTATGCAATATGCATACGACTTCTGTCGACTCTGAGCTGTCTTGAGCCTTTCCCTGATCAGCTGAACTTTTCCAAGGTATCAAATATCAAAGTCAGGACCTACTACTACTGCCTCACCTACTTCAAACCAACCAATAGGAGATCTATACGTCCTCCCATAAAGCACCTCAAACAGAGCTATTCGAATACTAGAATTACAGTTGTTGTTGTATGTGAACTCAATCAAAGGCAAGTGATCATCCCAACTACCTTTAAAGTCATCCACACACACTCACAGCATATCTTCTAAATTTTGAATGGTCCTTTCTGCTTGACCATCTATCTGAGGATGAAAGGTTGTACTAAGGTGAACTCAGGTACTAAGACCCTTTTGGAATGCTTTCTAGAAATGAAAGGTGAACTGGGTACCTCTATCTGAAATAATGGATAACAAGACTCCATATAATTAGACCAACTCTCTGATATAGAGTTTGGCATAATCCTCATCTAAATAAGAGGTATGGGCTGGTAGGAAATAAGTTGATTTGGTCATCCTATCTACGATGACCTAAACTAAATCATGCTGACCATGAGTACAAGGTAAACCCATCACAAAGTCCATGTTCACTTCTTCCCACTTACACATGGGTATATTGAACTCCTGCATGGACCCACTAGGCTTCTGATGCTCAATCTTAACCTACTAATATGTTGAACACTTAGCCACAAATTCTACAATATCTTTTTTCATCCCACTCCACCAATAGATCTCCCATAAATTATGGTACATCTTAGTGGCCCCTGGATGAATTGAGTAACGCGCACCATGTGCTTCTACAAGAATTTGCTGCCTCAGTTCATCTACACCTAGCACACATAGTCGACCCTGATAATGCAGCATACCATCTCCCCCTTCAAAGAAAACCTTTATCTTCTGGTCTTTGACTTATTCTTTCAACTTGATTAAGGTGGGATCCCTATCCTATTTTTGGATAACTTTGGAAACCAGGGATGATTTTGAACTACTCGGCACCTATACACTACCTTCTGATGAATTGACTAAGCGGATATTTAGTCGGGAAGCTGATGAACTTTCTGAGCTAACTTCTTCTTACCATTCTCAACATGAGCAATACTACTGATAGAAAATTACTGAGAGCATCAGCCACTACATTGGCCTTACCCGGATGATACGGAACACTCATCTCGTATTCTTTCAATAACTCCAACCACCTTCTCTGATAGAGGTTTAGATCTTTCTAAGAGAACACATACTACAGGCTCTTATGGTCAGTGAACACATCAACGTGCACCCCATAAAATAGTGCCTCCAAATCTTTAAGGCAAATACCACAATTGCTAACTCAAGATCATGAGTAGGATAGTTCTTTTCATGGAGCTTAAGCTGTCTAGAGGCGTAGGCTATGACCTTTCCTTTCTGCATTAAAACACACCCCAAACCGACTCTGGAAGCATCATAATACACAACAAATCCATCTAAACCATCTGGTAAAGTCAAGTCTTAAGCTGTAGTGAGTCGAGTCTTCAACTCCTAAAAAATCTTCTCACAAAAATCTGACCACTGAAATTTGACTTTCTTCTGAGTCAATTTGGACATGGGGGATATAATAGACAAAAATCCCTCAACAAACCATCGGTAATAGACGATCAATCCCAATAAACTCCTAATATCTAATGGAGAGATGAGTCAGGGCTAGTTTCTCACTACTTTAATCTTTTGGGATCAACTCTAATGCCATCACCAGAAACTATATGGATGATGAAAGCTACTAACCTTAGCCAAAATTTGCACTTACTAAATTTGGTGAATAGTTGATGGTTTTTGAGAGTTTTCAATACTATTCTAAGGTGGTCTGCATGATCATGTTCACTGTGGGAGTAGATAAGAATGTCATCTATGAAGACTATAATGAACATGTCCAAGTATTATTTGGACACACGGTTCGGCAAGTCTATGAAAGATGCTGGGGCATTGGTAAGACCAAAGGACATGACTAAGAATTTGAAGTGACCATACCGAGTTCTGAAAGCTATTTTTGGGATGTCACATTCTCTGACTCTGAGCTGATAATAGCCTGATCTGGGGTCTATCTTAGAAAAGTAACTAGCCCCCTAAAGTTGGTCAAACAAGTCATTGATTCTGGGAAGTGGATACTTATTTTTTACCATGACCTTATTTAACTAGTGGTAGTCAATACACATTTTGAGAGAACCATCTTTCTTATGCACGAATAAAATTGGTGCACCCCACGAGGATACACTCGGTCAGATGAATCCCTTATCTTGGAGATCCTTCAACTGTTCTTTTAACTCTCTGAGTTCTACAGGTGCCATCTTATATGGCAGAATAGATATGGGATGAGTATCTGTGAGAAGATCAATTCCAAAATCAATTTCCCTTTTGAGAGAAGCTCCGAAAAGATCTTTGGAAAATACATCTAGGAATTCACATGCTACTGAGACTAATTCAAGATTAGGGGTTTCTGAACTAGAGTCTTAGACTTAAACGAAATGGTAGACACATCCCTTAGATATCATTTTTATTGCCCTTAGGTAGGAAACAAGGTACTACCCCTTCACTCTAGGATGGGTTCATTCAAAAATTGAAACTGGATTATTCTATTTCTACAGTCGACTGATGCATAATAGGAATGAAGCCAATCTATGCTGAGAATGACATCAAAAATGGTCATCTCTAATTTGACTAAGTTTGATAAAGTGGCTTTCTAAGACACCATAACTAGACAGTTCCTGTTACCCACCAGGCTATGATAGACTTACTCACTAGGGTAGATATTAAGAAAGGTTTTTCTAGAGTTTCAGGACTGACTCCAAAGTCAACAGCTATATAAGGAGTAACAAAGGACCAATAAGCTCCTAGATCTAGCAAAGCATAAACATATAAATGGTAAACTTGTAACATACCAGTGACCACATCAAGAGAACTTTCCTGATCTTGTTGGGACTGAAGTGTATAGTCTATTTAGGCATTGCCCACTTGTGGAATTAGAAGAGGCACCCTATTAATTCGGGCTACCAGACTAGGATGGGGGACGTTTATGCTGACCCTGAGAACCTGACTGGAGATAATCTGTGACTCTGTGTCCTGGCTTGCCACATCTGAAATATATATCGTTACCCACTCTGTAGATACCCTGATGGTTTCTACCATATTTCTAATAAAGAAGATTGGTTCGGGCACTGCTTATACTACCTTGAGGTTTAGGTCCTGGCGCCCTATCTCTATTATTATCTCTGAATTTCAACACTAGATAAGGATGGAGCTAGAAATAAGGATTTCAAGCAAAACTGAGAATGATTCCCACCCTCTAACTTAGGCTGAGCAAAGTTGCAACTATCTATTTTAGATCTTTTGCTCTCCCTATCCTTCTCCCTATTCTTAGCCTCCTTTAACTATTGAGCATGAGCCATGAGCCTGGCTATGACTATCTCCTTAATCAATATTGTGGTCCTACACTCCTTGACCATACTATTAGACACACTAGACACAAACTTACTTATCTTTGATCTACTATCTGCTAGAGGAGCGTATCTAGATAATTAAGTAAACTTGAGAGAATACTCTTTCACTGTCATATTTCCCTACTTCACATTAATAAATTCTAAAACTTTTTCTTCCCTCAACTCCAGCGAGAAGAACCTATCCCGAAAAGCAGTGATAAACTTCTCCCATTCAATGGGCCCTGCATCTGCAGCCCTTTTTGCTTTCCACTATTTAAATAATAAGTGAGCCATATCCTACAATTGATATGCAGCTATCTCAGTACTCTCACTAGCAGTCACCCTAAGAATATCTATAAACTTCTACACCTGATCAAGATACTTCTGTGGGTCCTCATCTGACTTTGACCCAAAAAAAAATGAAGGGTTCATTTGGGTGAAGTCCTGAATCCTGGAAGCAGCAGTATTAGCCACTAAATTGGCTATAACAATATTTGGGCATTCATTTTGGGCTACCACAGAATGAGCTAGGATGGTGAATACTGATCTGAACTTGGCGTGGGAGACATGATCGTCCAGAGGATCTGGCTGGATGGGCTGGGGTTCTGGCTGGTCTTCCATTCCTCTTCCCTTAGTCCACTTTGGAGGCATATTCTATAAATAGAAGAGAAACTTGGATTGGGTAGAGATTTTAACTGCAGCTCACGCTCACTAGCACGACATGAATACTGAAAGAAGGGAAATTATTCCTAAAACATCTCATAGCCTCCTGTCTATAAATGTGGTGTGCTGCACACCCATGCATAAGATTTTATTAGATACGACTTTTAGACTTCCTGGACTCTATTGAACCTTAGTCTCTGATACCAAGTATGTAATGCCTTAAGTATATACCTCGGATGCCACACAGTGCTCATAATTCTGAGGGACCACAAGCTAACTGATGACTTGAACCTACTATAATAACTGAATAATCATATTGTAATATGTGAAATTTAGGTAGAAACTTGCCATAAGGTTTAAATCTGTAGATAAAATTAGATATGGTATCACAATACCAAAACTTAACATCAATACTAAAATTGAACAACTTGCTGAAAGTACTTTAGTCTGATAAGCCTCTAAACTATCTAAAATATGGAGTGGATGGGAAAAGCCCCTAATAAACTTAACTAAGGAAAATGAACTGATAAATTAAAATGCTGAAGAAAATAATTATGTCCCCAAACTATGAGGACTCACCATTAACTCTGACTGCTGAAAATCTAAACTGCTAAGGGTGCTCGGGAGCCCGTGCATCTGCACCTATGATATAAGACATCATAGCATAAGAGAAAAGTATGTGTCAGTACTTTGAATGTACTAGTATGGTAAGTGAAGTAGGCTGTAATGCATGGGTTCTTATGCATAAACAATACTGACTGAATGACATGAGTATAACTAAATGAGAGTACATGCATGAATACATAGATTATAATTGAGATCATGATAACACTGGATACTGAGTTTTGAATACTGATTAAATGATATCTGAGTTTACTTATACTATACTACTAATAAACGAGAGACTGTATCTGACAGTCTTAATTCTATGGAACTATACTGAATTTCGTACTGAGCTGAGTGATTGTGTCTGATAATCTTGATATTCTGTAGAACTGAACTGAGTTCTACACTATGAATGAATCTAAAACTGAGACTGTAAGATGTGATCATCTAACAGACTTGCCCCTTCTCTAACTGATTTAGGGTCCAACCTGTAACCCCAGTTGGAAGGGTCTCAATAATATGCCACGGGTAAGGACAAGTGTTATCACCCTCATTTGGCAAGTTCTTTGAAAGAGAATGGTGGGACTCTCAACTGACAGGTTAAAACACCTCATCAATCTTCAACTGGCAGGTTGATGTCTCAAACTATGCTGGCTATGTAGTTTTGGAACACAAGGACTGCTTCTAAGGATCACACCCTTTACTAGCAGGTGAGTTCCCATCCTTAGGTTCACTCGGTGCTGAATCCTACTCCTAACTGAATAGAAACTGGACTAAATTCTAAACTAAAATAGGATGGACTAATCTATTACTACATACTAAACTAAACTGGACCGGACTAATACCGAGTTTACTAAGGATTCCAAAATCTATAACTGACTGAATACTACTGATCATGACATGACTGATACTGTTCTATAACTGACCATGACTCTAGGTAAACAACTAAATTATAGGGTATTAAATACCCCTCAATATCATAAATTAAGTGACATGGCACAATCTTGAAACATGTAAACTAAGTACTTGATCATCATCAATTCATTGGGCCATTTTGACAAACACTTGCATGACATGAACTTGTATACATGCTAACATGATATAATTTCACTATACAAATCACATGCTTAATTTATCAAACACTTTAAAGGCATAATATATGCACATAATACTAAACAACATGTGAGCACACAATTACAAATACCAAATTCACAATTTGAAGGCTTTAGCATGATTTTACATGATAACACACATAAATCAATTAGCCCCACATGAAACTTATCATAAAACATGGATTAGAAACCCAATTAATCATTATAAACATGAATATTATCAAACCCAACATGGAATTCAGAAATCATTACACTTGAGGCTTTAAAAATAGTTGTTTGGACTCCAAGGGTGAAAGGAACCCTTGGATGAACACTTCATATACCTTGATTACTGATTTCAAAAAGATTGTGGTGAGTTCTTGAGACTTGATGAGGTTAGGGCTTGCTCTTAAGAGAGTTTATGAGTAAAGAATGAGATTTTTCCCTATAGGCTAATTGATTTTGTGTTAAGACTGAATAAAGGTGGGGGAAATGACCCATTTGTCCCCACAACCAGTGTAAGATAATATTGAACTAGGATGCCCTCGCGTCGTAAACCCTTCTTGGGCCAAGTACATATCGCGATGCGACCCCTGCTCGAGTTAAGAAGCCATCACGGTGCAAACCTTAGTTGGGTTCACTGACCCTTTCGGCAGGGGCAATCGTGACCCCTCACTATTTTGGGCATATAAACTCACCCTTGCGCTAGTCCAAAAAATCTAAAACTCTCCTGAGATGACCTAAAAGTGTCCCTGATAATGAATCAATTTGAGAATTAACAAACTAAGTTTTGAAAGGTCAAAAATAAAATCCTCCAAATTTGGAAGGCTAAATTGATTCTAAGTCTCCAAATTTGGAAGGCATTTTCAGCTTTCCGTGATTTTATTTCAAGGGTTGTTTGGTCAATTCCTAAAAGTCCTAATTAGCCTATACATGACATTAAACTCGTAAATGACCTATTATCTCATTATTTACTCACATTTCTCAAGAAATAAATAATTCTCTCGCAAAGAGGAAAAACCCTAGTTCAAGAAATCAAGAACAAGCTCAAGGATTCCTCTAAGAACCATCGAGAATTGATATTCCAAGGTATGTTAGGTGTTCATCTATGGGTACCTTTCACCCATAGAGTCCAAGAATCCCTTTTTAAAACTACAAGTTAATGAAATTATGAATTCCCATGTTTGAAATTAATTGTATGCATGTCTATAATGTTAATTGGGTTTTCAATCCATGATTATTATGAGATTCATGAAATTAGAATAGTATTTATGGGAATTATATGAATTGGATGTTATATACCATGAATTTGCAAGTTTGGGCATTGTAGTTACCATGTTTATATGTTATTCATGATTATGTGCATTTAGTTGTGCTCAACAAGTGTTTGATTGAATGGACATGTGAATTAAATGGTGAAATCATGATATTCTAGTATATGTACAAGCTTATTCCCTACAAATGTTTGATAAAATGTCTCTATGAATGAATATTGGACAAGTGTACATTGTTATGTCTTTCAAGTTCATGCTATTCTTTACTTTTCATGCTATCGAGTCCTGGGGGTATATAATACCCGACTATTTAGCTATTTACCTAAAGCTATAATCAATTATAGAATAGTGTTAGTCATTTCATGATTAGTAGAACTCTGTCATTTACAGACTTCAGTAAAACTCAGTATCAGTCTAGTTCAGCTCAGTCTAGTAATTAGTTTATGATCTATTTAGTTGGGAGTAGGATTCAGCACCAAGTGAACCTAAGGTTGGGGACTCACTCGCCAGTTGAGGGTGTGATCTCTAGGAGCAATCCTTGTATTCCAAAACTATGTATCCAGCATAGGTTGAGATATCAACCTGCCAGTTGAGGGTTGATGAGGTGTTTTAACCTGCCAGATGAGGGTTCCACCATTCTCATTAGAGTACCTTCCAGATGAGGGTAACTCTTCATCTTGTCTTTACCCATGACACGGTACTGACATCCTTAAAACTGGGGTTATAGATTGGACCCCAAATCTATTTATAAAAAGAGGCATGTCAGTTAGATAATTACCTCCCATAATTTCAGTTTTAGTCTTCAGATTAAAACTCAGTTTAGTTCTACAAAATAAGGACTGTCAGATACAGTCAATCAGTACCAGTAATCTCAAATATCAGTTACTCAATATCAAAACTCAATATTTAGCTTCAAAAAATCTCAGTTACAGTATACACGTTTATGTATAGTATTTCATACTCAGCATTCACATTAGATTTAGATATCTATTTATAGTAGTTTCAGTTACTCTATATCATTTTAGTCAGTTATTGTTCATGTATATGAACTATTTCATTCAGCCTTACCTCATCTAGCATACCAGTATATTCCATGTACTGACGTATACTCTTTCTTTATGTTATGATGTCTTATATCATAGGTTCAAACGCTCAGGTTCCTAACCGCACATAGACAGAATTAAATTTACTCAACTTTGTCAGATTTAGAAGTGAGTCCTCATTTATCGAGGATATGCTTTACTTCAGTATTTTTAGTAGATACAGTATTTTAATAGATGGAGTTAGTTAGGGGATTGTCCCATCAACTCCACTTTTAGATAGTTCAGTTAGAGGCTTTTTAGACTAGACTTTCAGAAAATATTCAGTTTTACAGATTATTACTTCAGTTGTCATTTTTTATCAGTATGTTAGATTTTTAACCTTATGGATTTTCAGCCTATTTTATGCATTTAATTCAGTATTATTATTCAGTGCTCATATTAGATATCAGTCATGGATTAGATTGTGGTCCTTCGGGGTTGTAAGCATCGTATAGCATCCGGGGTACAGACTTTCGTTGTATATAGATGAACCTTTTATATGAGACAACAAAACCTAGAATTCTTTCTAATGGTCAAGGGTCAGCTTCTCTACTGCGCACTACTGACTTTATGTAGGAAAATACAATGTCCAACTGTAGTCAAACAAGTCATCTTCAGAGAGCAACCTCATATAGGATCGATTCTGATAGATACTTAATAAATCATTGATCAGGTTCTTCTTGGAATAGGTTTTAGATCATCAAAACTTCAAGGGTGTAATATTTTCCTCCTTTTTGATGATGATAAACTATTCCCCTGTCACTAGGACAATTTACTCACAAAGTCCCTGTTGATAATTTTCCTTACCTCCCTTCAGAATTCAATCACCTTGAATCCCCCTAGCATAAGCACCAGTAATACAAATAAGAATATTATCTTCCCCCTTTTGGTATTATTAAAAAATCAGTAAACCTAGTTAGTGAAGAGGCAAGACAAGTTAATTCATGGCCATTGAGGCTACAATCACATGAATAAAGAAGAGACAAAGAACGCATATAGTAGAAAACAAAATAGTCACTTTATTAATAAAAAGGATAGTACAAAATACATTAAATAAAATAAAACACTAGAACAACCACAAAATGCCATATAAAAAAAAGACTGCTAGGATAAGGACTTAAGAGAACAGGGATCAATCGGGGCTTTGAAAGAACTAAGCATAAGTAAAGGGAGATTTGGGGGCATGGAACCTAAGAAGCATATCCATATAATCAATCTCTATAGCATGGCCGTTCAAGAGTTATTTAGTGAGATTCTTGGCCTCATCTTAGAGATCCAAAACTTCATCAGCCAGTGCAGTAACGTGGGCTATCAATTCAGCATTTGTTTCCCTCAATCCATCTGAGGTACCAAGTCCTTTAGTAGTTAGATATTGCATCATTTTCTTTAGGTGTGTGATCTCAGCATCATGGGTAGCCACTGCCACCCTTATTTTTTTAAAATCTCCACTTAAGCCTTTCTAAACATCTAATAATTCAGACACCTAGGACTTGGTCCCAACCTTCCCTTCACACATTTATTTTTGATCAGCGTGTTCATGATGAACATTTAAATGGTTGTACCTGCCACTCCTCCAACACACTCAACCTTGAAATATTTGAACACCCTTTTTGAGTAAATTACTATAGTAAAGCCCATTCTTACCATACTTAATGTGTAGAACTTTATACATGTGTTCAATTATCAAGGTAGGTAGATTGATTAACTCAAATTTGTTAAGATATTTTATTTAAAAAGATCTGCTATAGAATAAACTGTTCATTTATCTAAATGCGGCAGTAGGACTTTGTTAATGAATTCAAAGAGCAATTAGAACTCTCATTTCAAAATCATTTTCCTAACTCTAGCTCTGGAGTTTTCACTACCCTTAGAAGGAGACTGAACAAAAGGGAGTAAGGGTTGTTTATCTTGAACTGACCTAATCCCAACTATTAGGACTCCTAGAATTTCTCCAAGAAACTCTCCATCTAGGAATATCTCTAGACCATTCACCATCCTAGTAAGACTTAAATTATTCACTCTTTTTTGAAGAAAAAGTCATTGACTTCAGCTTTATAGACTGTGGGCACATGAGTTTCAAAGAGGTACAACCATTCTTGATGTTGAACAAACTGAATCAACTTACTCATTCCTGGTTCATCACTGATTTTAGGATTAAAGACCTTCCTAGTCAACAGCTTTTAGGATTTGAGGATTAAATTTCTCTTCTTCCTGGTTAGACTAGGAACAACCTTCTAAACTTTCTTTGCTTATATGAGGAACTTGGTCCCTAAACCATCTGATTAGTTTACTCAGACTCTAGTGGAACAACTTTAGGACCAGGTCCTTTAGTTACTTCATCCCTTTTTTTGCTTGACTGATATGTGTTTCTCCTTACTAGCATACCTTTACTTAGGTGCTGTAGACTTCATTGGCTTTAAGACTCTCACTTCCTTATATTTTTTTGTCAAAAGAATGAAAATTTCATCGTCCGTTCATTCCTTTTTGTATTTAGCCTCTACATCAACTACTTTCTTAGGAGGGGAAACCGATTTGTCGCTTTCATTCCTTTTTTCTAAATTTCTTTTTCTAGTAGTGAATCTTTTTCTTGCTTTCCAGGCATCACTTAATAGTGTTTTCTCATCCCTTTGAGTATTATAATACCTATGAATGGTCTTCTTAAAAAACTATTCCTTTTTTAAATTCCCCCTCTTTCCTACTCTATTCTAGAAAAGATTTGTAAAATCATCCTCCCACTCATCATATTCAATAGGAGAATTAACCATTTCCTTAGCCACTCTTATAGATATAGGGGAGCCATCATATTTGGGACTAGGGGACTGTAAGACCCCGTAAAATTTTAAGTCTAATTCAGCCCCTTAGATCTTGATGAAAGATCCTACACTTAGAAAATTTTAGCTAAGTGTTAAGGATTAGTCTCTTTTTAAGCCTTCAAACTTTGAGGATTTATTTTATGACCTTCCCAACCTTTGTTTGTCAATTTTTAAGTTGATTCATGATGGGGCAAGTCAATAGTACATCTCGGGTGAGTTTTAGAATTTTTCAGATAACATAAGGGCATGTTTGGATTTTAAAAATAGTAGCTCAAGGTGATTAGCCCACATCGCCCCACTTAGTCTGGGGTTGTAAGCAGAGTGGCGCCCTATCTATTCTGGCTGGGCAATTTTTCTGTAGTCCAGCTCCGCATCTCTAAGGGCAAAAGGGTTATTTTTCCACCCCTATATAGCCCTATAACATGAGATTCGGCCCTATTTGCACCAAAATATACTCTTTTCTCTCAAATTCCCTCAAGAACAAGTATTAGGATTCTTAATTCAAGACTCAATTCTCAAAGTTTTCATCGTCAATCTTCTTCAAATCAAGAACTATGGTATGTTAGATGTTGATTCATGGGTCCCTTCCACCCATGAAGCTCAAGAATCCTTTTGAATTATAAAGATTGTGTTTTTATGAGATTCCATGATTTAAATTGAATTGAAATTCATGTTCATGATGTTCTTGGATTTTAATCCATGTTTTAGACTACAAGTTCCAAGATTTGATCCTAGTATGTGATGAATTGCACGTTGTTCATAATAAACCCTTCAAGTTGCAAGTATATTGATTTGTTCATGATATTAAGATATAGTAATTGTTGTATATCCAAATCATGCTCCCCATATGTTTGATAAAATGCCTATATGAGTGAAATAGTGACATTATAGCATGTTAACACGTAGTCCCTATTCATTTATAAGTTAATGCATGTCAAGTATTTGATGAAAGGCCTTATTGAATGAATCATGAGACATTAGTATGCATTCCTATTCATGTGCAAGTGTATGAATTTCTAGTTCTTGAAGAGATGCCTCATTGATTGTATTGTGAATGATAGAATATTGTTATGTTATTCAAGAATTGCCATATTTTATTCTTGTTTATGCTATCGAGTCCTCGGGGTCTTTAATACCTGACAATTTAGCTGCAACCTAGAGCCAGTGTTAGTTATAGTACTCTTAGTCGTGTCACGATCAGTATTACCCTCAGTCAATTATAGAATTCAGTAGAACTCAGTCAGCTACGTGACTTAGGAAAACTCAGTAATCTCAATATCAGTCCAATCCAGTTTTAGAAATCCATTCAGAACTCAATAGCATTCAATCAGCTAATAGAACTCAATAGTAATCCATCAGTCAATGGAACTCAGTAACTCAGTTCCGCTCAATTAATCAGTACGATCAGTAACAGATTCAGCCTAGTCTAGTACAGTCTAAGAACCAGTTTAGTGTCTATTCAGTTGGGAGTAGGATTCAGCACCGAGCGAGGCAGGGATGACAGCTTCTCCATTAGTTAGGCAAAGTCAATAGAAGCAGTCCATATACTCCAGAACTGCGTAGCCAACACAGGATGAGGAGTCACCCATTATATTAAGGCTTGGATACCTCACAGGAGTCACCCGTTATGTGGTAGAGAGTCTAGTGAAACTGACACTTCTTCATTGATATGTGACTTAATGGGTCCCTTAATGATAGATTTTAGTGGAAGAGTTTCATCAGAAAAGAGGTTTTTAAAGATGGTGAGGGATTTGCTGAGGAGGGTTCATGAAAGAGATATTTTCTTCTAAGGATGCCTTGGTTGAAGAAGAAGGAAGAGATAGTTTTTTGTTTTACGAGAGTGGATTTCAGAACTTATTTTAAAGAGGCAATTAGCAAAGAAAATTATTGATAATGGAATGGAATTGCATAAGAGGATTCAGTATTTTTGTAGCAATGGAGAAGGAGTGAGCAATAGGGTATTAAACGAGGTTTAAAAGAGGAATCTTATAATTTTAAAGTGAAGGGACGTGTCTGGTCCCTATTGTCTATTCACTTGTAGGGGTTATGTGTCAACAGTTCGAAGGGAGACATAGAGGATTACATGATAATTTGAAATACCCTGAACCATGGCCATTTAAAATTTCTTGAGTCTTGAACCTTCTGATCATCATACGACTCACACCATACTAGTCGTATAATATGGTTACAATTTTAGGACCCTAGTCATATGTTGGTCAGTGCAATATTGGCCAAATTCTGACCTAGGTATGAGAAGAATCCAAATGATTCATATGTTCAAGTGACAAGAGGTAGGGTCCAAACTGCATGTTGTCTAATGTATAGCCTTTGATGTTCTCCTTAGGGTATGACGTACACCATACTATTTATATGGTGAAGATATGAGTTGGTCAAACAAGTTTTGGATTTATCAGACATCGTTTAAGGCACGCTTAAGGCACGTTTGGGAGTCCAAAATAGTGGATCGACGCAATCTTGATGCATCACATCACCTATTGAGTCGATAGATATTTTCCTCCATCTCCCAATGCAAATTCTAGTAAGCCGATGCAATCTTGATGTATCATGTCGGTCATAGCATTGACCCTATTAACGTGGTGCGTCGATCTGTGCGTCGCTGGGCACATTTTAAGTAATTAAAAGTCCACATCCATAGGGGTATTTGGGTATTTTTTCTAACTCCTATTCAGCCCCAAAACACATAATTAAGCCATCCAAAAGGGAAAAATTTATTATTTCTCTCAATTTCCTCAAGAACAAACTCTAACCCGCCAAATTCAAGATTCAAGCTTTAAGAAATTCACCACAACTTTTAGAGAATTAACAACCAAGGTATGTTAGGTGTCCATTCATGGGCTCTTTTCACTCATGAAGTCCAAGAATCTTTTTTTAAAACTACAAGATTATGATTTCATGATTTACATGTTGTAATTGGATTGTGTTCATGTGTGAATTGATAATGGGGTTTAATTCTATGATTTATTATAATTTTAATGAAAATTAGATAATTGTAAGTTGGTTTATGTGACCTTCATGTCGAACTCTTGAACTAGAAGTTGAATGTAGTAGCCATGATATTATTACATGTTTATTACTATATAAAATAACCATGCTCCCTAAGTGTTTGTTAAAATGTTTATGTGAATTGACTAGTGAAAGCATGACATGTTATTATGTGATTCCGTTCGTGCACAAGCTCATGTATACCAAGTGTTTGAAAAAATGTCTAAATAAATGCATTGTTAGTAATCAAGTATTATTATGTTTGTAAGGTTATGCTATGCTTTACTTTCCATGCTATCGAGTCCTGGGGTATTCAGTACCCAAAAATCTAGTAGTTGACCTAGAGCTACAGTAGTTACAGACTAGTCTTAGTAATATCATGATCAATAGTATTCAGTCAATATAGTTTAGTCCAACCTAGTAAAGTTTATAAATCAGTTTAGTGTCTATTCTATTGGCAGTAGGATTCAGCACTGAGTGAATCCAAGGATTGGGACTCACCTGCCAGTAGTGGGTATGATCCTTAGAAGTAGTCCTTACATTTTAAAACTACGTAGCCAGCGTCGGTTGTGACGTCAACCTTCTAGTTGAGGGTTGATGAGGTGTCTTACCTACCAGTTGAGGGTACCACTATGCTCATTCAGAGCACCTACCAGATGAGGGTAACTCAGCAATGTGTCTTCACCTGTTACAAGGTACTGACATCCTTCCAACTAGGGTTACAGGTTGGACCCCAAATTAGTTCAAAGAGGGGCATGTCATTTAGATGATTACCTCCTACAGTTTCAGTTTCGATCTCAGTATAGAACTCTGTTAAGTTCAACAGAATCAGGACTGTCAGACGCAATCACCCTTCTTAGTATAGAACTTAGTTTAGTTCTACAGAATTAGGACTGTCAAAAATAGTCACCTAGTTAACAGTTATACAGTTATCAGTAAACTCAGATAACAGTCAGTCAGTTATTAGAACATAGTACTTAGTGTTAAAATGATCTTAGTTACAGTATACGTAGTTATGTGTATAGTATTGCACAATCAACATTTACAATAGTTTTAGGTATACATGTACTCTCATTCAGTTATGTTCATATTACTCAACCAGTTACTGTTCATGCATATAAACCCCTACATTCAACCTTACCTCATCTAGCATACCGGTACATTCTATATACTGACGCATACTTTCTCTTTGCGCTATGATGTTTTATATCATAAGTTCGAATGCTCAGGTTCTTGACTGTACTTAGCCAGATTCAGTCAGCAGTATCAGATTTTAGTAGTGATTTCTCATCTATCAAGGATATTCTTATGTTTTAGTATTTCATTTTTTAGTATTTCAGTAGTCGAAGTTAGTTGGGGGCTTGTCCCATCAATTCCACCTTCAGACAGTTCAGTTAGAGGCTCTTTAAACTAGACTATTTTAGACAGCTATTCAGTTTTTAGTATTGATTTATCAGTACTTGAATTCAGTTATGAACCTTATGGCAGATTCAACCTAATTTCTGCATTATTACATTATTATCATCTAGTGATTGCAGTAGGTACCAGTTATGGGTTAGCTTGTGGTCCTTTGAGATTTTGAGCATCGTGTGGCGTTCGAGGTGCAGACTTGGGGCGTTACAAACTTGGTATCAGAGCCTAAGGTTTAACAGAGTCCTAGGGAGTCTAAAATCTGCGTCTACTAGAGTCTTGTGTATGGGTGTATAGCACACCATACTTATGGACAAGAGGGTATGAGGCTTTTTAGGAAAAGTTTCTCTTTTTTCTGTATTCATATTGTGCGAGTGAGCATGAGCTCAAGTTATACTCTCAATCTTATCCTTTTTTCCTTCCATTTATAGAACATTCATCCCAAAATAAACAATGTATAAAGAACAGGAAACCAACCAGCACC
Organism: Capsicum annuum; assembly: GCF_002878395.1. Lineage (NCBI taxonomy): Eukaryota > Viridiplantae > Streptophyta > Magnoliopsida > Solanales > Solanaceae > Capsicum > Capsicum annuum. The sequence continues at coordinate 96,121,573 of NC_061112.1, forward strand.
TCTGCCTGTTTAGGCAGATCCCTTGGATGAGCATATCTCCCACGCAGAATTCAAAGTAGCTTTCACTTCTCTAGATTATTTTGTGGCAGCCAAAAATGAATGCCCAGCTACCATTTTGGCCAACCTATTATCCAATACTGTTGTATCTAGGATATAGGACTTCACCCAAATGAACCCTCCATCATTTACGAGGTCTAATGTAGATAAGGACCCATAGGAAATCCTTGATCAGGTGCAAAAAGTCATAGATATTATAGGGTGACTGCTAGTGAGAGTGCTGAGTTGGCTACATATCAGTTGCAAAATATGGCTGAATCATAGTTTAAACAGTGAAAGGCAAAGAGAGCCACTGATGCAGGGCCCATAGAATGGGAGGAGTTTGCCACTGCTTTTCTGTATAGGTTCTTTCCACTGGAGTTGAGAGAAGTAAAGGTTTTGGAACTTATTAACCTAAAGCAGGGCAAAATGATAGTAAAATAGTATTCTATCAAGTTTACTCATTTAACTAGATATATTCCTCATATGGTAGCAGATAGAAGATCTATGATGAGTAAGTTTATGTTTGGTGTGTCTAACAGTGTGGTCAAGGGGAGTAGAACAACAATGCTGATTAAGAAGATGGACATATCCATGCTCATGGTCCATGCTAAGTAGATAGAAGAGGTTAAGAATAAAGATAATGAGAGGGAGAACAAGAAAGCTAGAATAAGTAGCTTTAACATCACTCAACCTAAGATAGAGGGTGGAAATCATTCTTAATTCTGCCCAAAATCCTTAGTTCTAGCTCCGTCCTCAGCCAATGCTCCAGTGTCAAAATTCAGAGATGGTAATAAAGATAGGGCGGCAGGCCCTAAACCTCAAGGTACTGTTAGTAGCACCCAAACAAACCCTATTTTCCAAAAATATGGCAAAACCATCAGGTGTTTGCAGAGATAGAAGTGATATGTGTTTTGGATGTGGCAAGCCAGTCCATAGGATCAGAGATTGTCCTTAGTTAGGTTCTCAAGGTCAGTATAATCGTCCTTCATCTAAGTTCAATCACCTAAATCAGAAGGGTACCGCTTCTAGTGCCACCAGTGGGCAACGCTCAAATAGACTCTATGCACTTTAGTCCTGACAGGATCAAGAAAGCTCTCTGGATAGTGTCCCTAGTATGTTGCAAGTTTATCATTTACCTGTTTATGCTTTGCTATATCTAGGAACTTATTTTTCCTTTGTAACTCCTTATATAGGTGTTGACTTCAGAGTCAGTCCTAAAATCCTAGAAAAGCCCTTCTCAGTCTCTACCCTAGTGGGTAAATCTATCATAGCCCAACGGGTATACAGGAACTATCCGGTTATGGTATCTTAAAAATTTACATCAGCAGACTTAGTAGAATTAGAGATAATAGATTTTGACATCATTCTAGGTATGGACTGGCTTCATTCATTCTATGCTTTAGTTGACTGCAAAAATAGAATTATCTATTTTTAGTTTCTGAATGAACCTGTCCTTGAATGGAGGGGTAGTACTTTAACACTTAGGGTTCAACTTGTTTTTTACCTTAGGGAGATAAAAATGATATCTAAGTGATGTGTCTATCATCTCGTTTGAGTTCAACACTCTTGTTTAGAGACCTTAATCTTGAGTCAGTGTTAGTAGCATGTGAATTGCCAGATGTGTCTCCCGAAGATCTTCTTGGGGTTCCTCCCGAAAGGGAAATTAACTTTAGAATTGACCTTCTTCTATATACTCAGCCCATCTCTATTATGCCATGTAGGATATCTCTAAAAAAACTCAAAGAATTAAAAGAACAGTTGAAAGATCTCCTAGATAAGGGATTTATCAGACCCAGTGTATCCTCTTAGGGTGCACCAGTTCTATTCGTGCATAAGAAAGATGGTTCTCTTAGAATGTGTATAGACTACCGTCAGTTAAATAAAGTCATGGTCAATAACAAGTATCCACTTCCTAGAATTAATGACTTATTTCACCAAGTTCAGGGTGCAAGTTACTTTTCTAAGATAGACCTCAGATCAGGCTATCTTCAGCTCAGAGTCAGAGAATGTGATATTCTGAAGATAGCTTTTAGAACTTGGTATGGCCACTTCAAATTCTTAGTCATGTCATTTGGTCTTACCAATGCTCCAGAAGTCTTTATGGACTTGATGAACCGCATGTTCAAGTAGTACTTGGACTTGTTCATCATAGACTTCATTGATGACATTCTTGTCTACTCCTGCAGTGAAAGTGATCATGTAGACCATCTCAAAATAGTATTATAAACTCTCAGAGCCTATCAGTTATTCACCAAATTTAGTAAGTACAAATTTTAGCTAAGGTCAGTAGCTTTTCTTGGACATATAGTTTTTGATAATGGCATTAGAGTTGATCCTCAAAAGACTAAAGTAGTAAGAAACTAGCCTAGACCTATATCTCTGACAGATGTCAAGAGTTTCTTAAGCTTGACTGACTATTATCGATGGTTTTTTGAGGGATTTTTATCTATTGTATCCCCCATGTCCAAATTGACTCAGAAGAAATTCAAATTCCAGTGGTCAGAATCTTATGAGAAGAGTTTTCAGGAGTTGAAGACTCAACTCACTACAGCCCTAGTTTTGACTCTACCAGATGGTTCAAACGAGTTTGTGGTACATTATGATGCTTCTAGAGTTGGTTTGGGGTCTATTTTGATGTAGAGAGGTAAGATCATAGCCTATGCCTCTAGACAGCTTAAGCCCCATGAAAAGAACTACCCCACTCATGATCTTGAGTTAGCAGTTGTAGTATTTTCCTTAAAGATTTGGAGGCATTATTTTTATGAGGTGCATATTGATGTGTTAACAGACCGTAAAATCCTGCAGTATGTATTTACTCAGAAAGACCTAAACCTGTGTCAGAGAAGGTGGTTAGAGTGGTTGAAAGACTATGACATGAGTGTTCAGTATCATTCGAGCAAGGCCATTGTAGTGGTTGATGCTCTTAGTATGATGTCTATGGTTAGTGTTGCTCACATAGAGCATGGTAAGAAGAAGTTAGTTCAGGAAGTTCATCATCTTTCCCGACTAGGTGTTTGCTTAGTCGATTCAACAGAGGGTAGTGTATATGTGCAGAATAGTTCAAAATCACTTTTGTTTCCAAAGTAAAGGAAAAGCAGGACAGAGATCCCAGTTTAGTTAAACTAAAGGAGTCATTCAGAGATCAGAAAGTAGAGGTTTTATCCCAAGGGGGAGATAGTGTGTTACGCTGCCAGGGTAGACTTTGTGTGCCATGTGTGGATGGCGTGAGATAGCAGATTCTTGTAGAAGCACATGGTGCAT